>NC_083457.1:1200000-1500000 GCF_023558535.2 Drosophila nasuta
ATCAACAACAGCAGTCGGAGGAGGAGCAGCATTCGAACTTGTGGATAGAGGGGTGAGTCCAACTCCAACCAGCTGAGCATTGAACGTCAAGTGCCTCTGCCACGCGACCAGGAGCAAAGCAAACACAACAACAACAACAACAACGATAACAGCAACCAACAAGGGAGACAGACAGTCGCAGCGAACGAAACGGTTGGAACCGCATAGAACAGAAAAAGAACCTTGCTTTACTCGCGGCACCTGCTGCTGTCTGTTGGCGTTGATTTTGTTGTTGCTGTTGCTGTTGCTGCTGTTTGCTGTTGCCTGGCGCTCCACAACAAAACATTTCTTTTTGTTGCGTGTGTTCCGCGTGGCTCCGTTAACTCGAGCTGACATTTAACAACACTGCCAACGACGCGTTGTCACTGCCGTTGCCCCCTTCCCGGCCCACCCTTATAGGGCCCTAAAACCATAGCTTGGGTCTTTGCGTGCTCATGCTCTTCTTCGTCTTTTCTTTGCTTTTTGTATTTGGCCGATTGTTCTTCGTTTTGGCGTGCATTGACTTTGCCAGCACACATTGGTTTTTGTTTTTGCATGTTTGTTGTTCGTCTTTCTTCGTCGCTTTCATTTCATTTTATTTTGTTTCGTTTCATTTTATTTTGCTTGTGTTTGCTTGCAAATTACTTTTATTGGCTACGTCCTTTGCTTTGTTTTTCGCCGGCATAGAAAAATCAATAAATTTTTATTTGATTTTCATGCCTTGTTGCAGCTGTGACTTTGTTCTCCACTCCATCCGCCTCCTCCAACCGACCCATACTCGTTGGAAAGTGCTGCCATTTTTTTCCTTAAACCTTTTGTTTTTGCCTTTGCCACTTTGCCATGGCAGCGAGCTACCCCAACTCTCCATACAACCCTGTGTCGGCGTATATATGTATGTGTATGTATGTATGTGAGTTTGTGTGGTTTGTTTGGGTTTACATTGTTCGTTGGGTTTTCTACCTCTCTGAACTCTGCTTAGTTATGGCCTAGAAACGGGCCAAATTTATTAATTATCGCGGGGCAATTCATGAGAGAGCCACAGGCCGTTAGATGACACACTTTCGCAGGGGAGCGTACCAACTTGACAGATAGTATGAATATAGATATTCAGACATTTGGGAGCTCACTGCGAGTTAGCTCCACTTAGATTGATACGTAAGATAGTAATTTGTTGACTCTGACTATTAAAAACCCGTTAATTAGAGTTTGTTTTATTAATTTGCATAATTAAATTTGAAACTGGAATATCGACCAGTATGTTAGATGTTCACTTCAATAAAGTTCGTTCAACGTTCTTTGAAGTTTCCATCACCATAAACTCTTGATTGATTATTTAAATGTGTTAAGATATAATTTATGTTTTTATGTTTTAAAATGCTATAGGTTTAAATAGCTATGTTTCACCTGGTAGATTAACTATCTAATTTATTATGTTGAGCTTTGAGATTTGATGTTGTGAGTTGAGTTGTGTGATATAAATCAAATTAAAGCATGATTTTTGTGCAGATAACTTTTAATGGGTTTCAATCATTTCGTTTCATTTCTTCGCATTCTTTGTTGAAGAAGAGCACTCCCAGTTTTAAAGGTCATTTAAAATATTTGAAAAGACTGCTTATTGTTCATTTCCAACCTGTATAATAGAGTGAACTTGAATATTATGCAAATGGAACTCCCCTAACTTTTGTTGAAATTCCATGTGACAAGCCTTCCTCCCTTCACTTGTATTATACCCCTAAACATTTTTTTGTAAATTACTCGTTCGTCGAGTTATCGGACTCGACTGACACCTGCTAAAACCTGTCTCGGCCATTTCATATTCGCAATGAGCCAATAAGTAAAAGTGCCGTCGCTCCGTCCAAGTTTGTTATGTCTCTTTCCTTAGCGTCTACGCGTATACATCAAAAGCTCTTTCATTCAGTTTTATTTATTTAATAAAACTCGGTATACGTTTAATTTCCATGTCCATTTGAAAACGGGTTTCTTTCTCGGCCTTAGCTAGGGGTCTCGGGACCCGGCTCTGTGCTCGACCTGACTGCCGTTTTTTCTTATGCTTTTTACGTTTTTTCGGACTGCATCATTAAGAAGCAGCAATGGCAATTAAA
Source organism: Drosophila nasuta (assembly GCF_023558535.2). Taxonomy (NCBI): domain Eukaryota; kingdom Metazoa; phylum Arthropoda; class Insecta; order Diptera; family Drosophilidae; genus Drosophila; species Drosophila nasuta. Next base: position 1,202,121 of record NC_083457.1, read on the forward strand.
TTTAATTATTAATGTCGGCCATGCTTGGGCCAGATTGGTGGATGGGACGGGGGTAAGAGGCATCTGCGGGGGGGTCGTTCGGTGGAGCAGTGACATGAAGAAGTCGGAGGGAAGCGAGTAAAAGTTAAAGCTGTTGCCATTTATGTTAATTTCAATAAATTAATCACAAACATATTATGCCTCAGCTTACATCACAGCGTCTACAGTCTACCGTCTCTCACACTCTTGATTTATGTTCTGCTCACATTGACCTCACAATGTGGCCAGGTGCGAAAAACACGAGATGGGTCCCTTAATCTTTCATTCATTTCGCACGTCGTCACGTTCTTGACGAACAATTCTCATCAAATTTGGATATGTTTTTTACCAACTGCACACAACACAAAAAACATTAGCTTGGTCGTAGGTCAGCCCAGTATTTTGGGGCTTCTTCACGTTCCGCAAGCGACAGATTGTAATATGATCGAAGAATTTACTTACATATATGAGCACTGTAATCTCAAGGGTAGATATCAACTGTGCCATGTTCTACATGTCTACAGTAATCTAATGTCGTCCCAAAACAGTGAGCACGTTTGTGTATAACTGTAGTTAACGCTGGATAACTGATTCACTTGGAATGAAGCTGAAAGCGGAAGATGCAAATAGCCAAATGGCCAAATGGCACTGGCATTTGGATAAGGGGGCAACCGAGTAAGGGGCACGTAGTGTCCGATTGCGATGCTGTTTCAAGTTCTTTATGCTAGACTTAACCTCAACCTGTGTCTAGTTGTGAAAGAGCATTGGGTAACTTAAGTCGCGGTCTCGTGTTTCACAGTAGAATACTAAAGTATGTGAACGTAGATAATTATTTGTTTTGTTTCTTCTTATGTGAGTGGCAATCTATTATTCTTAATTATCTATTGAGTAACTGAACAAGTTTACTTCTTATTATTTTTGTGTTTACGTGTTATTGTGTGTATTAATTATATACCAAAACTCTTTTGGTATTTTTGTGTATTAATTATATACCAAATATATGCTGCTCTACAAATAATCCATAATTCATAAAATATTTATTTAAGTACATAAGATATTAACCATTTAACCATTAATAATAACTTATCTTAATGTGCTTGCCAATTCAAATGTTTGACTTTCTCAGTTGAAACTCAGAGTGAGATGAATCTTAGCCGCAACAACTGTCTGTCTAATTGTGGTATATTTTTTATGCCATTTCAGCATTTAAAAGGCCCCAAATGATGGCAATTAATACTTAAATGCTTGGCTCTTAGCCATATATTATATTTGTTGGCTGAGGCACGCAGTCGCAGAAGAATCTACAACTGCAATGACAAGACAAATGTTGGCACAACCTGTAGATACAAGTAAACAGCAACAACACGACTGCAACAGCAGCAACAACAATTGGAGGCATGCAGCGCAAGCTCAAGTTGCTGCTCTTGGCGGCAGGCATAAAAATTTGTAGCCCAAACCAATTCGAAAGCAATTTCTGCTTAGAGCCTTTGCAGCGGGTGGGCAGAACAGACATTTGCATAACTAGGAGCCTGCGGCAGATACACATCCACATTTGCAATTATGTATATGTGGTGTATGTGAGTGTGTTTGTGTGTGTGTGTGATGCATGTACTACATACACATTGGCAGTGTAAACGTTTAAGATACATATGTCCATGTATGTATATATTGTTGTATGTACAGGTCTGTAGTATTTAGGAGAGTTGCTGCTGGCTTAGAAGTCTGTGAAGACGAGTTCATTGAATTCTTTGCTGCTTTATTCGCCAAACTCGTAAATTTTCAACCAAATACACATAAAATTCAAACCAAACTGGTTCCTGCAGCCCCAGCACAAACAACATCAAGAACAACAAGACCAACAACAACAAAAACAACAACAACAACAAGAACATCAACAACAACAACAGCATTAACAGCGATTTATACAAGACCACAGCCATATAGTCTTTGGGTCTCTGTGTTTTTGGTTTTTTTGTTTCTGTTTTCATTTTTTTTGGTTTTGTATTTTTATTTTTTGGGCCCTGCATTGCATGGAATGCGGCAGTCATCATCATCACAAACACAAACTCAAACTCCAACTCCAACTTCAACTCCAACTCGAACTCAAGCTCAACTGAAACTCTTACTGAAACTGAAATTGAAACTCATCTTTGCCTTTTGGCTTTTGTTGGTAGTTACAAAAAGCCGGCCAAGAGGAGTCGTCATGGAGATGGTTTTGCTTTGCAAGTGCATAATATCATCTGCTTTGGCGTTTCACTTTGGTCTCTTCTCTCTGCGATTCGTTGCGGCTACTTCGATTAAGTAGCTGTCAGCATTTGTATCTTGTATCTGCATTTGTCACATGCAGACTCTCTGTGTCTCTGTGTCTGTCAGACTGCATCACGTTACTTTGGGTGCAGTTTGGTGAAAGCGCATCGCATTGAGATAACAGCTTTTGCTCATAAAGTTGCCTCTTCACATCTTTCACGACAAATTCGAACCAACGACGACCCACTTCAACATCCAGTTTTCAATTTAAGAACCAGCTGCTGCCTTATCAGATCGCATCCAGTGCCGGCTTGTGTTTTGTCTCTCTCTTATTGTGTCCAAGCAACACAACACGGCATCCAAGTAGCTCAAATATTTGGACAGTTACAAGCTACTAATTGGGCCCCATCATCGCCAGGCTTGAGCTCAGCTCCTCCTAATCACTGTGGGCCCAAAACAAATATGGAAATCTATCACACAAGCACACCAACACACACGCACATAGCAGCTACTAAAACCAAAGCCAGACATTGAGACGAAATGAGATGAGACGTTGAGCCAGACAATGGCAAAAAAAAGACAGAAAAGAGAAAAATATTAAACAAAAGATACGTATCTGAATCTGTGTCTGCAGCTGAGCCACTGGCCCGAAATGGAAAAAGACAACTCAATTGAGGCAAGGCAAGGGATCATCGATGCTCACGCTTTACTTCTTTTTTTGTGTGAGTGTTGATTCGCTTCTCTTTTTTATCGCGTTACCTGTCAAACACAAGATAGATACTTGGCATGATGTTTGAGCAGCCTAGACATCAATCAAAAATTTCAGTTTCTATGACTTAAGCGATGAGTACGGATTTGTTATGCGAGGGTTTTGTTTGGATTCACGGCGCTGGCGGAAATGAAGTTGAGCTTTTGACTGCTCAGCGTTAACTGTAATTACGCTCGCAGATATACGGATATAGATACACAGATACATTTTGTATCTCATGACGCACAAACTCGTTGTGTGCACGCCCAATGCTGGTCAACAAGCAGCATATCAGCTGCAAATAGCCACAAACAACCACATAATGACCTTGTAACTCAACTGTCAACTGTCAACACACGCAACAATAACAACACGCAACAACAAAGACAACAACAAACAGCAAATCAATAGCTAGCCACAATTTATACTGCTCGTATCGACAGCCATAAATTGGAGCGCCTGGCACATGTCAGCCAGCCCACGAGAATGTTGGCCAAAAAGGCAAAGAGTGATCGGTTAGTTCGAAGGATCACCAGGAGAACTACGAACAGAAATTTAATAGCATTTGATTAAACACATTGCCTAGTAATAGATTTAATATAAAAAGTAGAGTCTCAAGTTTTGGTATAGACAATATCTATTTTTTCTTACTATCGAAAATGTCTGATAAAAAACTTAAAAGTTTTCAGTATATCTTGTTCTCTATGGTTTATTTTAAATGCAATGTTATACCACATGTGTATAACTTTTGGTCTGTTTTTGTATTTTTCCGGTATATTAATTTTATATATTTTATCGATAAAACCGTCTTCTAACTATATTGTTTTTATTAAAAATGGGTACCGGGTATCGAGCATATTTGAATGTAGCTTTCTTTATTGTTTTTTTTTTTAACTGTGGAATAAATAATAACTGAGAAAATTGACAAGCTTAAAACATTAGAAGAAATATTTGTACATATTCATGTGAAATTTACTTACTACATAAATTCTTTTTACCCTTTTCATATCAACTCCTATGAGTGATTATAGTTAGAGGCACACTAAAGATACAACTTCCTTTAACAAGCCTTATATCTTAACACAGTTAATTAGAATTTATGTTTAACATGCAACCACAACGTGTTCTCTATTGTCGCATTGCATGGATTTCACTTGGTCATTCATTGTTGGTAGATAGCCATCGGGGAAAATGTGTAAAGTGTGTGCTGCGCCTTTTCTGGTCATTTTTGAGTGGCAGCTTGGTCCGCGTATTTATATAAATAAGAAGAGGAAGACGCAGGAGGAGAATAAAAAATGCTTATCTTGCTGAATACTTTGTAGTTGTTGTTGTAGTACTCTTGTATTGTTTACGCGAGAAGGGGCCATAAAATATGAGCAACTCGGCAAATACAAATAGTTGAAGCGATATCTGACGGATACACACGCAGCTAGGCGAGAAGCGACTTCCTCCTATGCGACTGCTGCTGTGTTTTCTGTTTGCGATGTTTCATGTTTCTGTTTTCCTTTTAGCACACAACAGCCAGTGACTGAATAAGAAGAATTTTAACAAGTAATGAATTACGTGAGGGGCCAGCGTGCCCAGTTGAAGAACTTAGGAGATTTTTTGCCAAAAATATACGCGCTCGAGATATAGAATATCCAGAGAGAGAGAGAGAGAGAGAGAGAGAGAGAGAGAGAGAGAGTCTAAGTACGAGTCCGACCATATCAAAGACAGCCAAAAAAGTTTTTAGCATTGTTCTCGAATTTGTTGTTATCAGCCTCGGAAGATGAGATGAAGGGAAGAAGAAAGCAAAATTCTAAAGCACAAGCACAAGTTTCGACAATGGGACGCATTGCCCTCTTCTTTGGTTGTTTGTTGTTCATTGTTCGCTGCTCGTTCTTGGTTTGTTACTCAGAGTTGAGAGCATTGTGTGAACTTTGTTATGTGAAATGTACTCGGATTCGGATTTGTGCGTGCGAATGCTCGGAAGAGCACATCTTAAAGATACATTTGTTAGTCCGCAACATTCTGCAACAATTTATTTTTAGTTTTTAATCGTTTTTTAACTTGTTTTTCTCATTATTTTCAATTGGTTCCCTCGCCCGCAGTTAAAAATGGCAGTTGCCAGTTGCCGCAGTAAAATTATGAAAACTCTAGACAACTCTAATGACGCGGACTAACCTTCAGTCGCAAATCATCGTTGTCAGAAAAAAGCACACGATAAATACAACAGACAACAGACAACAGACAACAGACCCATAGACAGACAGACACCAACATCTAACTAGTAGAGCTAACAACAACAAAAATAACAACAAGAACAACTACAATGGCAAGCAGAAGATTTAATAAGGCAAAAGGCTAGTAAATAAACCTGTTGCAATGTTTTTGGCTCTGTGCTCACTTGACTAGTTTTTATTTATTATATGTAATGTGGCTACAACAGTGGCCATAACTATGAATATATCTATGTTGCCGGCAAGGCACCAGCAATGAATGGTTATTAAACCGTAACCACAGTGCCAACATTTCCAACTGTGCCACGGGAAATGCCAATGCAAATGGTCATAGTTGACTGCAGAGCGGTGACATTTTGTTACAGACTTCTGAAAAAGGCAATATCGAAGATGCATATAAACATGAAGCAAACTTCAAAGAACAAACCTCAGACGTACGATTTGTTGCTTTTAAATTCATTTTAGTTTAGTTCAATGAACTAAGATTGATCGAAGAAATCAAAGCTCTACTTTATAGTTCACGTAATCTCGCTAAATCGAATGTAAATGACAAGTTGCAGTTGTATGTGTGGCAACATCATGACATATTCATTATACCCTCAATGTGAGGCATCTCCGTAAGAAATAAGAAAACATCATCGAACACTAAATATACAAACACACACATAGAGAGTACTATGAGAGCGCTTTTGGCCTTCGAGCATTAAACTTATGCCTCATCACCCCGGGCGCTTTTTGTACAATTGTGGCAAATGTTGCATCATCATTAACAGCGACGCACACAGATGGAGATGGAGATACATATAGACGGACGCACACATAATGAAACATTGTGTTGATGTCGAGTTGGAGTCGTTCAATAGAAACGCATCTGAGAGATGGCTTTGGCACTTTCGATGCCTGCAGTTGGCAGTTTGAAAGCGAATTCAATGCAAAGTCATCAACATTTGCCACACAGCCACAGACGACGACTCACCTTTGGATGCCTTGGCATTTTTCATCCTCGCTTTTTTCTATACATATACTTTGTACTCAAATGTTAATGGTTAATTTCTCAGATTCGTTCCTTTAACTGAGAGTACAAAAGTGTAAGCCATGCCCTGCACCTGGGTGCAGTGCTCGGGGCAATGAGTCAGCTATCCAAAAATGTCAGCAGCTCAAGTAACTTCGTCTGCCAAGTGTAGGCAGTTGTGGTTGTACTGTTGCTGTTGTTGTTGTTGTTGTTGTTGTTGCTCTTTGCTGTTGATGCCTGCAATTTATCACATGTTGCTGCAACGGCAGCCACATCTACACAGCCGCAGCAATGGCAACATAAAAATTTGTAAAATGCATTCAGGTGCCGCCAAATATTTAAGGCATGCCACAAACTTTGCTCGCGCGCTCTTGTCGTTGGTTCCGTTGCGACTGTCTTTACTTTCAGTAAGTCATTAAGTTGCTGTTAGGTAACCAGCCAGGCAGTCAGCCAGTCAGCTGAAGCAACACAGTCCTACAGCCCTACAGCTGCAGCAGCAACTGAAACTGCAGCTGGAGATGTTGAAGTCAGTCAGTTGATTGAGCCGTAATTAGGCGTCGTAATGAGTTGAGATTCGCTTCAGAGTCGAGTTAACTCTCCTAGCAAGTGAAACTGCCAAGTTGATCAGAAGATTAGAAGAGGCACCGTGGCTAACTTGGCCAACACTTGCTTAACTTCACTGCCTATGTGGGTCGTCAAGAAAGTTAACACCCTGAAAATTGTAACAGAAAGCGCGAAATACATAAAAAAAACAAAACAAAAAAAAAACACTGTCTATAAAAAAAATGCTAAAAAACGAAAACGAGCTACCAAATCAGAACGCAACGTGCGCAGCCAATTGACATGGAAATGGGCGGATGAAATTCTTGGCACGTTAAAAATTAACCAAAAAAAAACTTAGCTGAGGCAACTGAAATGACAGGCACAACAACATCAACAACAATAAAGCGACGACAAGAATAATAACAACAACAACTCTGACTGGGCTCGGCCCAAAAGGTTGACCAAGAAACGAGGTGGAGCGCGTCGAAAGAGTCGCAGGTGAACAACCGTCTGATGGCCTTTTAAAGATTTTTACAGCTATTTATTTACTCAAGCCCATAGTCCGTTCTGCCTCTCGTTCTCTCTCGCACTCGCACTCGCACTCTCTCTCTTTCTCTTTCTCTTTTTCTTTCTGTCTGTGAGTCAGTTGGCTGTCTCTTTCGTTTGTTTGCTCTTCGCTTGTTACCGACACCTGCTTTGCTTTCCAGGCGGCCGCTGACGAGTACTCTAATTATATTTGAGCAATTTTTGTTTATAAACAAAAACGAACAACAAAAACAAAATGAAGAAGAAGCGTTTGACAAATTGCTGCATGAAGGACTAAATGCAAATGGCTAAATTTGTGAGCAAGAAAAAAAAGGATGAAAGCAAAGCAAGAAGCTTCAAAAAGACTTCCTTAGTTCACTGCGATAAGTGAAAAGGATACAATTAGCATCCTTAATGCAAGTGTAAAAATAAAAAGGGTCAAGGACCAATTGCTCTTTTAATTTGTATTCCGAATTCCTAAGACATTCCTTTCGCTTAACTGTTGCGAACTTAAGTTTGAACTTCGTCGCCATGGGAAAAGCGAAAGATTTTTCCAAAGGTTAATTTCTTCCTTACATAACCAAGGATACCAGATAACGTCCCTTAACTTTTTGTGAACGTTTTTCCATCATAATCAAGCATTTTGAGAGAGGGACGGGGAAAAGAAATGTTTGCGAAACTTTTGCACAAAAATAAATCTCTGACTTTTGGCAATTTTACGGCTTATGCAATGCCAATGTCTTCATCAATGAATGAATGAGTTTCGTGTGATTTTTACAAATGTTTGCCATTAGACAACAACATCATCATTATCATTATCATCGTCATGATCATCAACTTCTCGAATATTAGCTGTAACTTTCACTATCTAGCCTCAGGTCGCTTGGGACTTTTGCCATTTTTTTAGTGCTTCTTATTGTGAAATATTATGCAAAGAGACATAAAACGAATTGTAACGGTACAGGCATATATACATATATATGTGCATGTATATGAATGATGGTTGATATCATCAATGAATAAAAAACAAAAACTGTTTACATATTTGTATTTGTTGCGCTCAAAGCGATTACAATGCTCCACATTTATATTTTATTTATATTTTCTCATTATTATTTTTTCTATTTTGTTATCTGCAGCGGAAATTCATTTGTTCATACTGTATGTGTGTGTAGATAGATGTATGTAGATACATGCACATATGTGTAGATACATGTGTCTGTACATATGTAGAAATTATATTCGTTTATTTTGCCCATCAGCTTGGAGTTTCATTTGTTTGATTTTGATTTTGTTAGCACGCTAAATGTCACGCATCGCCATAAAAAAGCAAAAATATTTAAATTGGAAGTTCTCAACTACAAGATACGCTGTAGATGTTAAACTTAGAGTACTTTTGTATTCAATTTAAAACAAGTAAGAAATTTTCAGCCGATTGTGATTGACTGTGAGACACTCGCTACCTATTTTCAATAAAACCATATTATACAAATAAACCAAAAATACCGAAGACTATAGTTTTTAGAGAATCAAAGAGTATATGATACTTTCTTTTCTTGAAAAGTCGTTTATACCCGGTTCATTCACAGATCGAAAGTACAGGGTATTTACAAAACTGAGATGTAATATCTGGCATGTCGCATCAGCAGAGGGAGCTCTATTTATAGCACTCAAAAGGGCAAATATTTGTTAACAAAATATATAAATAATAATGCAAAAATGTCAACAAGCTGCAGCACAAGTTGCGCACAAAACCAACCGCGGGCAAGGCAAACGAAAATGTATTTAATAAATAAACTCGTTCACATTTTTATACAACTGCGTTCAATATTGAACAGCAATTTGTTGATTATTCATGTATGTGGTTTTAATATACATATTTACTTAAATATTTGTATGAATTAATGATGTTGATAGTTTGCTGGCTTGTGGTTATTTAGATGTTACGTGGCAAAAAGTTAGTCACATTTAATATGTACTGAATAATTCAGCACTCATATCTTTCGTTATCTGCTGAGAGTTTCAATTTAATAAATATTTTTAACTTTTCTGTGAAAAACAGAAAATTCTCGTTAAATGTTGATAGCATAATCTATGGCAACGACTAATAAAAACGATTAAATTTCACAGCAAACTAAACTAAATCGAGTTATCTTCCTGTGCATATTCTCTCATAACGAGATACGCACAAAAACCAGACAAGCAAAATAAATTGGCAATATTCAGGCTAAAATGGGATTTCATTTCTGGTTGCATATAATGAAGATGGTAAAGTTATCTATGAGCTCATTGCGACTTTTGTTTCAATAAAACTCATTTTACTTTATCGATTGTTTTTGGTCATTTTAATGCATTTGAATAGACTGCATTAAAACTGAGTCGCAGACTCGTTGCTGCCTTTAAACAAAATATCTATCTAACAGATACATATTCAACACACACACATGAGTGCATGCATGGATATGCATATACAGATACGCATTCTTGAGATACGAGTTTGAAACTGACTTTTGAACGAGTGAGTGGGTAGTGCTGCATACTTCTGACTTTCTGACTTTCCGAGAGTGGTTCATATGTGACAACCATGAGAATGGAATGGGAGGAAATACAGAGAGAACTTGAAAAACTGGAGATAGGCTGTTGAGGTCGCGGCATGGCGTCTACTTGGAACTCGAGACTGGCAACTCTTACAATGGCAGTTAATTAGTAAATGCATGCTAATTTCAAGTTGTAACAAATATAATTACAACGTGAGTTGTTCGTATCGCACGTATCGCTTCATGCAATTAGTTGCAACATGCTGTAATAGTGATAAAGCAGCATAATTCATAATGAAGTTGTTTTGTTGTACCTTAGTACGAGTCTTCGCACAATGCAACGATGCCTCGTTTATCACAATGTTTGGGGCTGGGAGGATGGCAGAAGCCGAGAGACCAGGACCAGCCCCCATTTGGGGTCTGTATAATTACTGGTTTTATGCAGCGTCTTGAGACGACGTTGTCTGGACTCTGGAGAGTTAACAACTGCAGTCCTGCAATTGATTTGAGTTATTGATTGTAACGTCTTTTTGCAGATCGAAAGAGAGAAAGAGAGCGAGGAGGGGGAGATTAATTTTTGTGTCGAGTCAGGCTTTTGTATGATTTGAAAAATTAGTACAAGCTGCATTGAACTGAGCTGAAAACTGCAAATGATCATAAATCAAACAGTTTGCTGATTGCATTCGAAGTGCGCACAAATTGCATGATTTGCAATTTCTGTTGCATTCCCCGGATGCTGACACGACTGCAACGACTACTTTAGAGACCTTATGCCTGTCCTAGTGTCCCGTGTCCACTGTTCAGTGCTCAGTGTTCAGTGTTCAGTGTTCAGACCTTCCTCAGAGTCGATTCATTCCCTCCGATGACTGGGCTGGCAAAGACCTCACGTTGTACTTGTGCAAATAATTCGCATTTTTGTTGCAAGTTGTAAGTTGCAAGCAACTTAAATAAAATTATTGCTTGGCATTTTTATTTGCTTTTTATTGTTGCCATTTTCCGCCCATTGTCCTGTCTGACAATATGTTCTTTTCTTCTTCCATCGTTATTGTTTTGTAATTAAATATTTCGGCAGCAGCAACAAACACAGTAACAAATGCAAAGATACATTCCCCAAAATCGCACAAAAAGCACGTAATGCACAATCCGATAATGTTTCTCAATCTCCACTTCCTACGAGTGTTGTCTCAATGCAAGACAAATTGCCGCAGTTAATCTTCGGCCATAAAATGCACAACAAGCAGTGTGCAAAATCGATAGATTCTTTGCCAAATATATTCGAAAGTAATATACAGAAATGTGATATAGCTCAGCATGAGGTGTTGTGTTTATTTCATTCATTCTTCAATTTGATTTTCCCTTAGGCATGTTGTGATGCCTAAAAGCTTTTAGCTTGAATTAAATGTGTTTTAATCCCACAATTCATTTAATGGAAAGGCTCTGCGTCTCAAGTGCCAGGCTGCTTATCCAATCCAGACAGTCGTTAAATCCTAGTCCACATTTCATGGCGCTATCCAAATTCAATAAACATAAAGCTCGCACAAATTACACGCTTGTATGGGCCAAGTTATATTCAAATCGATGACGACTATGAAGACGGAGTCAGAGAGAGAGAGAGATAGATAGATAGAGATAAAGAGACGATCGTCATAGCAAACTGGTTGACCGACTATGTAAATTTTTATTAATATTCAAAAGAAACGATTGCGTGTTCAATAACAACAACAACAACAACAACAACAACAACATCGGAGAGAACTATAAATATGCATATGACCTTCGTTGCGGATGATGGACATCCGAACAGAGAAACATTCAGGGAGATTGTTACCGTGTCGAATGTGTTGGCTAATCAGTTTGCAAAAGGGCATAAATTGGATTTACAATCAGCAATTGCAGCAATTAATTGCGCTTAATCAAGACGTTCAACCAGAAACCGCATGGCCAGAAGAAGAAGTGCCAGAGAAAGAGGGAATCAAAACAGAAAGTCATTTTATGCCGACTGTTCGAATTGAATCGAAGCAAATTTTAATGGGCTTCGTGCGAGAGCATAAAACAGAATGAAACCTCGCCTCTGGTCATAGCAAAAAGCAAAAAATATTATCCAAACAATAACCTAAGGGCACTTTGTTTATGTATATTTAAGAGTGTTTATAGCAAGCAACATTTTGCGATCATTAGCAAATAATTTATGCCATTTACAGCAAATCGAACATGAACATTCTGAGTTGATGAGAATTTTAAATACACTACAAGATAAGATAAACATTTTTGAACTTTTGATGCCTTAAATATATAATGAGTAAAAACAAAAATATATTATGAGTAAACCAAAAGTAATAATTAAACTTTTAAAACTTTAAAACTGCAGCAATGCGAGAAAATTCACAACTAAATGATACTGTGAGAGCTGAAATGCATAAATATATTCGTGCAATTGCAATTACCAAATGCACATAGATGAATAGGTATATTACGTTGTTGAAATAGTTTTATCAAATTAATAACTGAATACCAAAAATGAGTAATATGTGAAATTTAATCTGCATGTTGAAACAATTCAGATTTTGTAGAGTACTGTCAAAAGCAAAAACAGAGCACAAACACAAACCGAATAAGAACCCTTTTGGCGGATCGCTCTTATAAGCGGCTTTTGCTTTAGCTTATTGGTCGAACATTTATTTAATGAACTGTTAACTCGCAAATCATTCAACATTGTTATTGTTGTTGTTGTCACTGTTGGTGGGCGCCGCAAAGCGTGCGAAATTTGTTGTCAAGTTTTTAAGCCTCTTAAATAGATCTGAGTGTTTGGCACAGAAGCAGCACAGCTTCTGTTTTCGGCCCAATGGCGCATACACAAATTCACACACACACACATACACACACAGATACATATACATATGTACATACACATTCACTTCATCAATACATTAGAAATGAAATAATTTATTGCCTTAGTCCTGGCAACAGAAATGTACAGGCATCATTAATTAGTTTTCCTTTGTAGCACATGGTGCTCGAAATCGAATTAATTAATTAGTTTGATTAGCAATGCTTGGGCACATTTATTAATTATATTATTCGCATTTTGGAAGTCATTTGCAGCAGGCCTCTATTGTTTTCAATCAAGCTACCCAAGGCGCTTCTAATTAGTTATTAAAAAAAGTGCTCTTGACTGACTTGTTCACCACGCATGCGATAATCAACGTGCTCAACGACACCCACACAACACATACACACACAATCAACACACAACACACATGACATAGAATTCCCAATGGTCATTTCAAGTTGATATCGTCATGCGATTTTCTTTACCGGTCTCTTGGCACCAGCAATGTTATTTATTTTTGTAATTGTTGTTCGTAGCGTTTTGTCATTTCACATTAAAATCAGTTAGTTTGTGAATGGCAAGTTCGTGTCAACGTAAACAAAAAATTCTTAGATATTCTTAAAATGAATTGATTTCGCGATAAGTGTAAATAACATTCTTCATTCTAATCTTCTACAATTAAAAAAAAGTTTTGTAATATCTTAAATGCTTATTACTAAGTGTTGTTCAAAATTACAAGAATTGACGTATTTGCTATTTATTCGATCAACAGTTTTATTTACTAAGAGATATTCTTAGGAAAATTGCGTTAGCGATAAGTTGAAATACTTTAATCTTACCTTCTGCCAAAATCAAAAACAAAAGTTTATTAATAACTAGAAAATTTTTATTTAGCGCTGATTATGTATATACTAAATATAATATAGAATATTTACTGTATACCAATAGGAAATCTACATACTTATGAGACAAGCAAAAGAAGGAATTTTTGATTATTTTTTTTTAGAATATTTTGACTTTGCACTTCATACAGCACACTCGACTCGCTTGTCTCTCAATTGTGTCAAATTTATTTTTATAATAGATAAAAGCATATTTCGCTTATATGGATTAATTGATGGTCACTTTAGTTTTCTTTTTGGTGGTTTTTTGCTCGACGGTTAAATAAACAATCTAAATCATTTGAATATTTGTTAATCATTAAAAAAAAATAGAATAATAATTATGGTAAATTCATTAGAGTTGTCAAAACATTGTAAATTGTGGTCAGTAGAAAGTAAAAGTGGAAATAAACAAAGTTATGCAAATGTCGTTAAATGCACTTGTTGTTTTCGCAGGCGATACACAATTAATGTTGTTTAATTATGCTATAGGCCTGTTGTTGGAAACAGGAAGTCATAATGCGTTTCTTTGTCATATCCATATGCTGTCAGAGTCATAAATTGTCGCTAGCAGCGAATGTGCGACCGTACAGTTAATTAAGTAGAAACACTATTATCAAGCAGCTATTATCAGTCGATAATAAGTGCTTATCTGCTTTTACCTATATAAAAGAGCTGCACAGTTGGTAATTTATATTTCATTCGCTTCTCGTTGCAGTGCGATAAGAACTCCTGGAAATAACGTTCAAGCTACATGTACAAAAAATAAATAAATAATTGATAAGGTCGCCACATTGAGGTAAGTACCCGAATAGCAAGCAAAAATATGAAAAGAAGTAGAAAGATGAATATAAATGCAATGAAAATAGGAAAACCGCGAAGTCAACCATTTTTGGTGTGCAACCATTTTCCCAATGTCAATTTGTAGTGGGAATTTATGATATCCATTGTTGGCCACAAAACAAGATCATTGTTTGCCCCGGGCTGTGGCCAAAACTAATAAGCGCCAAGTATGGTGCTGCAATATAGTTGTGTGCGCTGTTAACTGGCTAACTAAAGCGGCTTGTGGCAGTGGCAGTGGCAGCTCCAATTGCAACTTTGGTTGCTGCCTCCTAAGATGCTTACAAAGCCAAAGCCAATGCAGTCTTAGTGTTTCTGTGGCATTCATTGTCTTCGTTTCGGTCTCGTTCCATCATTTCGTTCAGGTTCTGCTTCTGCTTCTGCTTCTCTTTGTCGTCGTTATTGTGCCAAATGGCCATAAAAGGTTAATTGGGTCCTTAGTAACTTGGCTGCAACAAATAATGCAGGCATTCCACACGTACCTCTGCAGCTTGCCACAGCGACAAGAAGCGACATAGAAAAATCTTAATTAGTTAATTAAAACAACAAACAAAGCCCAGTCCAGAGATACTACAACTAGTTCACTTGGGCTACTGCATAATTCATGCGACCGACTATAATGACAACCAGACGGAGGACACTTCACCAAAGCCAGAGCCGAACCTAAAGCTAAACATAAAACCAATGCCAGGTACAAGTTACCAGTTTTCCAGTTGTTGTTGCTGCTGCTGCTGCTGCTGCTTCACGATAGAGACACGTTGTCTGCTCTTTTGGCCGACCAACTACTAGTACACACCCCTCTCTCTCCCCCTCTGTCCCTGGGTAGTTGTGCGTGTGTGCGACTCAAATCCCCTGAGGTGACATTAAACTATGAAAGGCATTTAGTTCAGCGATTTATATAGGCGACTTTTTGACAGTTTTATGTCTTTGGCTGCTACAAGGTGCCGATTGAGGATAACGAGCTGAAGACCAACTGCCTGAAATCTTTATGCCTCATTAAATAGCCAGGCAATGTTTATATTTCACTAGCAAAAGGACCTCGTTATCTTCGAACCCTGCAGCCAATCAATTCAATTGGCTGGAAGCGATTTATGCCATGGCTATGTCTTTTGCAATTGCAGCAGCTAACTGCAGTTTTTAAATGCAAGTCAAAGCTTGCTGCGAAAAGGAATCTGAGATAATCAATTGTAAGACTTCAATTACTTTTTTCTTACTTTTATGCCCTCCTCCCCGGGTCTGTATCGGCAGATCAATCGAGTCGGAGCAAACACAATGGCCTTTAATCAATTCTCAGTTGAAGTTCAAGCGCTGACTTAATTATTCAAAGTCTCTCTGGCAACAATAAGTTTGACCTTTTTCACCCTAGAGACTCAAACAAATTGTTAACCCTCTACCAGAGGGAAACAAAGCCATTTGCCGTGTGGCATGTGGCATGTGCCCTGTCTGTGTTCCAACTGTGTTATGACCGCAAACATGGAGCTGACCCCCAAATGTGTTGATACGTTGAATAAATACATATATGTACACTTAGTATGTATTCTGGGCTGATCGGGTCTGAGCCTAATCTCTTGTTCAAAAAATGGGTAAAAGTTGGGTAACACAAAATGTTTTGTAGCTGGCCATAAAAAGTGACCAACTGCCATTAGGGCACAAAAATGAAACCATTTTTGTCATTTGACAGGCAATTTTCGAGCGTTACGTTTTCGATTTTGCCCCCCTCATTTGTCTCCCTGACTCTGTCTCATTCCCTACAATTTGTGGTCCTCTCACATGGGATAGTTATGAGGGTAGCGTGTGTGCTGCGTATGTATATTATAGTATAAGTTCAGGGCTGTCAGTTGTGCCCACAGAATGTGTTGTGCCCATAAAATGTTGGATAGCAGAGAGAGACCAAAAAATCTGATGATGATAGTTTATACTATGCAGAGCTAAAAGCATTTTTCCAAACCTCTGCACATTTTCACATGAATGCGGCAAAAATCTGTTGCCATTTCTCATGTGGCAGCAACATTTTTCCATTGCCCTCTCATCGTATCATGCTATAATGCCGCTATCCATGGTATCCATGTCGATATCCTGTGCCGCAGCTTGCTTTTCTCGCGCTCTCTTTGGCACATTTAATCGAGTTGCCACATTGAAATATATTGATGTTATTATCCAGCCGGCGGCGGGCAATCATTTGATTAAATCTAAATCTGTTTATGATCCCAACTTTTGCAGGCATTTATTAATTTTTTGAGACGCACCAGCGCTGGCTGAATAAACAAAATTAACGCTGATAACTTTTGTTTTTGTTTTTTTGTGTGCTTGTATTTCTTCAATTTTTCAATTTCATCTTTTCCTTGTTCCGCAAATAGTTTGGAGAATTAGTTTTTTTATTCAATTTGCCAAAGTTGGCAGCCAGTTGGCCAAGGTCCCAGAATCAGGCAAACACAAACTTTAACTCGATGCCGAGAAATCCGAAAGCGAAAAATCATGAAAAATGCGCGGAAAAACTGTTAACTAGAAGATGCAGCTGAATCAGAAATTGTGGGCCAAAATGGTCAACTACTGGTAACAGTTGTCGGAATATTCGAATAACTTCTGTTGCTTGAATGCCTGAATGGATACTCGAATACTCGAATGCACAATCAGGCAAAACAAATAAATATTGAGGTCGCCGCTATAAAGCAACCAAACCAACTCTGAGAGTTGTTTGAGCCAATCTGATGGCCATTTTCGGATCCTTCTTGTGTCGCGTTGTTTTGCTCTGCAAAAGTCATGCATATGCAAATGAACAATTGATTTCTTGTGGCCCACTCGCCGTTGTTTTACTATACTATACAAGTGCTGCAATATTTCGTTGTTTTCCCATTGCGCTGCTTACATTTGACCCTGAAATTAGTTTGCACAGTTTGTCTGACCTTCGGTTTGGATAATTGCTGCAAGTTTTAAGCAGACATGTAAGAAATTGATGAGATTAGAGTTTGTTTGGGCTTAAATATACGTATTTAAGAAGGGTGACATTATCACTATTCCCATTATATTGAGTTTTTGTCAATTTTTAAGTTTACTATATCCTTTTTTTCACAATTTTACGCCACAAAATTGGAGCTTTATTATCGAATTCCTTCTTCCCCATTTATCGATACTTTCTTATTTTAAGTGTTGAGAAGAAAACGATGATTACTTAATTTAATGATTACATTAAAATTAAGTGTTAAGTAGTGCGTAGTAACTTATCTTAAGTGTTGTATAGTTTATTCAGATTAAGGAATAATAAATGGAACAATTCTGCATGAAAAGTACTTCTGTTAAGCGAACACTTTTTCAATTATCAACTTCTTGGACTATTGACTTCGTAAGGATTCCACTTAAAAACTTAAGAACACAACTTTCTTAAGAGTACGCTTTCTTAATCCCTTTGTCATGATATAATTGTGAAAAGTATCCTCTAAATCGATCGCATCTTGCCATAAGCTCGTAAGTGTGTTTTAACTATATTAAAAAACACATTAGCTACCATATTAATTAGTTAAACAATCGGCACTTTTTTATCTTGACAGTTCAGTCTGATTTCAATTAAACACATTCGAAAAGTAAGTGGATGCGACTCAATTAAGTCTTCAACTTTTAACGAGTTTTCCAAAAGTTTTTATCATTCGCATAGCTAATCAAATGAACGTGGAAAAATGCCAGCTGCAGTTGCAGGCGGTGAGTGCGTTGCAAAAAGATTTTTTTCCATCAACCAAAAGAAAATCGAAGGCCGGGTTATGGCAATTAATCATTTGAGGACTGAAAAGAAAAAGCACAACATATTTCTGCCAGTCATTTTTTTTACAATCATTTAATTGCAGTTTAATAGCGCGCTCATCCTGTAATTTATTTTCTAATAATAAGAAATGTGAAGCTCACAACAAAAAAACATAGATAAAGATGAAAATGAAATGGTACAACAACTGTTCAAACAGGAGCCGAACGAACGTGCAGAAAAACATTTAATTACATTTCTGCGGTGTTTTGCTACAGATACATGACTCGCCATACTCTTGAGATATACTATATACAACTAGCGATAGTTAAGGATGGTGATGGAAAGAAATTGCGAAATAGAAGTGGAGTGTGTGTGAGAGAGAACAACTTGTGTAGCAAACATTTTTACTACGTTGTCAAATTAAGAGCTATAAAAAATGCGTGGCATGCTGCAATTGCTGAGGATGCAGCCAACAGCTGCAACTACGTGCACTCAACTTGTATACTATACTTGAATTAAATTCGAATCGGGGGCTTTGCTGCTATTCGCACTGCTTGTTGGCCTGGCAAATTAACAGTTAAGCGCCAACGGTAAATAATTGTCAAAGACAACAACAACAAAAGCAACATCGAAGTTGGAGATGGAGATGGAGTTGGAGTTGCAATTGAAGTTGCCTGATGAAAGCTGCTCCAAAATGCGCTTTGGAGAAGATGTGGCCGTGCCTCGAATGATGTTTGACTGGTTTCATGCACCAAATACCCAAAAGGAGCTGCAACTGTAGCTTGAGTCTAAGACTGGAGACGGGGACAAAGACGGCGAATGAGACTGAGACAAAGACCATGAGACTGGGAAGACCTGTTGTCTGTCGTCATGGATATCTGGACGTGGTGGTACTGGTAATTCTAGTCGCCTTGCCAGCTTCTCGCTTGGCGGATGTGCAAATATTTTGATTAAATTTTCTCCATGGCAACTTTCTTTGCACCAAAGTGGCATCCATAGCACAGCATCCAGCAACAGCACTCTGCACTCAGCAGCCACAACAGCAGCTCCTGTGTTCTTTCAGTATGTGCGTGTGCAGCTGCCGGTTTTGCAGCAGCCAGCCAATACATTTCCTGCTTCTGCATAAAACACGTTTTCTCAGCCACCAACTCATCATCATCATCATCATCATCATCATCATCATGAGCATCGTCATTATTAACTGTGGCTTCACTTTGCTGCAAGTATTTTCCCAGTTGCGGTGACCTTTGCTGACACGCCGCATAATTTGAAATCAGAGCCAACATAATTTCCAATTTAATCACTTACACAGCACATAAATCTTCTCTATGCAATTGCTGAATTGTGAATAATTTAAAAATATTTTTAGAATGCCTTTATCTGTTTTTATTTGCGAAAAGGAATTTTAGCATTTCAAGGCCGAAAAGTTTTCTCTATTAAATTCCAGATTGGCGAATAATTTAGATACACTTTTAAAATGCTTTTGTTTGTTTTTACAGTGAGTAGAATGTTTTTCTGTTTCATGAAACTTTTGCCAAGCATTTTCGGTTAACTTTTGAGTAAAATTTTCAGGTATCAACTGAAGCATCATTTGAGTGTGCTCTTTGCAACTTTCGGTTTATTAATCGTGAATTAAATACAAGAGTTTCTATCCCCCATTTGATTAAGGCCAATTACAAATATTAAAGTGAGATTGACACAAGATTCATTCTCAGGTTGCCTTTAGCCATGATTGCCTGAAATTATAATTGCCTAGAAGAAAAGTTGAGTTCAGAAGGCGCACGCAACTCATTAGAAGTGTACATTTTGCGGGATTTCTTGAAAACTTTTTCGCGAAATGCAAATGAATATTAAACGCAGACTTGAGGCTGCGTTTTAATAACTGCGGATTAAGTCTGCATAAATAATAATCATAATAAACTCTCAGCCACAGCCATGAAAATGCGCATCAGCCCGTAGCAGATACGCCTCTAACTACCCAGTTCTCATCTTCATCTTCTCTCGTTTCCCCCCTGCTTTCCATTTGCTTGGCATCTTAGGAAAAACTTTTTGCATAAGAAAATGACAAATGATCAACGGAGGTTGCTGGGTGGTTCGAGTATCAGCTTCAAGTCGTGCCGGAAAAGTATGCAAAAGTAGCAGACAGCAGAGGTGGACAGAAGAGGGAAAGGAAAAATCGCGACAATGAAGTTTTTGCTGTTGAGGGGAAAATTCTTGGACTTTGTTGCGCGCAATTTACGTTCTTTTTCTTTCGTTTTCTTTCGCATCTTTTGTAATATTTCATTTGACTTAAATGGCAAGCGATGCTCGCATTTTTTGCATTTCTTTCAAATAGTTTGGTCTGGGGTTTCACTGGGGTTTAATCCGCAGTTAAATGTGCGTCTAATTATGCCAGCAATTATATTTGGACTTTGATAAATGCCTGACCTACTACCGCTGTAAAAGAGAACACAATATATTCCGACCGGAAATGGAAACCATGTTCTCGAAAAGGAAGATCATCCAGACAGAGAACATTTGCATGCCGATGGCATTTTCAAGTTTTGTGCCTTCAATTCAATTAATGTTTATCTTATCTACGCGAAGCAATTCACGAAAGAAAAACCAAAGCATAAAAGTCGACTAGAAACGCACAAATTGCTGTGCCGCTTATCAGTCAATTAGCTGCGCGATAAGGCAAACAAGCAACTCGAACATAGCGCAAATGAGTGGCAACAATACGAAGAGACAGAGTTAGGGACACGAACAGCGGGGGGAACTGGGTGAGAGCAGCTTGCGTTTGTTTTGGCTGAAGACGTGAAGGTAACACACAATGCCTTCGTTGCTATTGCCTCGTTGCTTATCGAGCGAGTTACGAGCCGCCTTGTCATCACATATCTTTCAATTTCAAGTATCTTCCTACTCCAATTCTGTCTGTCTTCAAGCTATTCCCCTGCTTCATTTGCTCAGGTTGTGATAAGCCCACGTAAGCGGAGCACGTAACTAGGTCGTTTTTTGGATCTGTTGTGAGAGGGCGCCTTCACTCTAATGGCATTCATCTAAGTTACAATCGACTCATTTTTGATAGTTAGTTTCGCTGGTTGTGGCAGGTGTTTCAGCTGTTCAGCAAATACTCGTACACGTGCGTTTATTTCCCCCACATCACTTTTCATTTATTATTCTGAATTGTGGCCCCATGGCTGTCGCTCATTTAGGACATGAAAATTTATGCAACGAGCGAGTTTTGTGCTAAATTCTAAAGTAAATATTTCGGCTGAGTGCGCGTCGCGTGGAATTCAAGTTCAAAATGTTAAAAAAATCGATTTCAATGTGAGTTTTGCTATACAAAATTAATATTTGTTTTAGTGAGAATTTAAAATTGTGCCATTAATGACAGCTATGATTACATTTGTTTGTTTTCTTTTCGCAATTAAAGAGATAAGCGAAATCTCACATATCATATCTGCTATGACATAATTAAAAAAAGACACTCTTGAGTTTGTCTGCAGTCTCGCGGTTATCTGGAAATTAATAAAAAATAATGACAAGTGTTGTCATCAACTTTGTGGTTCGACCTTCGAGATTCTCATAAAACCCGTATGATAAAAGTGCCAAATAACACTGCGTATACTACACGTAACCATTGACGAGATGAGAATTTGAATTACCGAACAATTTCAATAAAATTTCAGCAAAAAAGATTGAAAAGCAATAATGGCCAAAACAGATGCATATGAAAAGCCGGATGTTGTTATATGGCTTTTAGCAGCCCGCCGAAAATGCCAAACGAGTTCGGGAAATGCGCCTCTCATCAATTATGCATTTGGGTGCGTGGAGCAAGCGATTTTATGTGATTGCTATTGGAGTAGTTAGTAAAACAATTTGGCCCTTTTCGATGCGCTCAACTGTCGAGAGATTGTTCAACTGACAACTGACAACTGACAACTGTCGCCCTAATTAGATCACCGATCCGAATAAAAACCTCTTCAATGACATTTCCTCTAGGTTTTTATCAGCATTCAATTTGTCACCATGTTCGTAGGTATTATTTCTTTTTTTTTTTTTGTTTTGTCGATTGTTGTTAAACAAGTAATTTATTAATTGACACGAAATTGCGACCCAAACTTCGCGGAGTGTACAATGAGCATTGCCAGCTGGTTGGCAACTTTAATCGCTCTATTTTGTCAGTGCAGCATTTTACAGCTGAGTGAGGACATGACATGTGGCGGAATAGCCTCACATGCCCCACATCCCCGCACCCCTCCCCCATGTTCTTCTTTTCAATTTATAAGCACACACAACGGAAATTGCCAACAGAGACAGAGGGTTTTGGTTTGAGCTTGGGTTCGGGTTTGGGGCAGCCCTGAATGAATGCCAGGTTGGCGATGGCACTTGCACCCAACGAGCCATAACAAAAGGCACACGAAGTAATTAACTTGTATTTATTGTATGCACACATAGTTGGCAAAGCTGACAGTGGCACGTTGGTAACTTGCTGTGTTTGGAGGGGCAAAGGGAGGAGCAGCGTTCCCTTTTCCTTATCCTCATTCCCTATGGGGAAGCTGGCTGGCATGGCTGCCTTTTCTAATTGATAAGCCGGCGGGGGGACATGACTGGTTGTGGTCCCTGGTTTGCATGTGCATTCAATTACTACTTGCCCTGAACTCCGGCTGTGATGTTGCCCAGTCATGGGCAAGAGCTAAGACCTAGCCATTAAGTTGGTAGTAAGTGCAACTTATCATGCCCAGACTCTTGGCCTTATTACGCTATGTTGAATGCGTTTTATTTTGCATTTGTGCATTAAAGCTGTTTAATGAAGTTTGCTATTGAAAACTCAATTACTAAATTTAAATATCGACAGAAAATTGTTTTACTTTATTCAAACGAATGCTGTTTTATTTTATTATTCATTAAATAAATTTAATTAAAATTATATAGCGGAATTTTCGTTTTACATTGAAGGAATTTATTTATATTTTAACATTAATTTCTTCGAGTGTATTGCTTGCTTGTCTGAGCTCGAGATAGTTTCTTATGGCTGTTGTTATTATCGTTTGGTCTGATGCACCAACCTGGCACGCAACATCACGCTGTGGGGCAACTAACCACTTGACTGCTGATGGCTGACTGCAGCATGGGGAGTGGAGACTCAAGACTGGCTAAGACCGAGGCTTGAAGTGCACCATGGCTGTAGCTGAAGTAGCGTGTCATTTACCTTGGCAGCCGCAAGTTGCAATGAGAACGGGGAGCGGAAAGACGGCTGCAGCAGGGCCAGATTCTGCAAGTTGTGCGGTTTTTGCTGCAATTATATAATATTGACATTAGTTGCATGTTGTCTGTCGTTTTATGGTCAAGTTGAACCGCGCTGCCCCGACAGTGCCAGGCAGATGGATTTAATTACAGTGCAAGGCAAAGATCAAAAATCAATATTGCCTCTTAATGCTGCAATCATTTGATTTACGTTTCAATTTAATGGCTTAATGCCATCTCAATTAGAGCTAAATGCTGCCGCCGAGGTCGAGGCAGAATCTAGAGCTTAGGCTTAAACGTGTGCAGATTAGATTAAACGAAGGCAAGAGGACGCAATCAAACATAAACTCGATTCTAATCCAACTCTTTCTCCTCCTCCTCTCTCTTTGCAGGCTGAGTGCACAAGGAGGACACTGTTAAATTGACTTAACAAAACGTGTGGCACCCACAACACAAAAGGACATCAACAACAACGACGTCAACGACGACGACGACGACGACTCGCTTCCTTCATATCGTAACTTCAGACTGATTTACTCACTCACTGACTGCAGGCCAAATTGCACACAAAACTACAGAGAAACAGAGAGATAGAGAAAAACTTGAGCATATAAAATAGAGCAAAAGCCAGCAAGCAATTCAAGTGAAATACCAACAAATTGAAATTCGTGTCTCTTGTGAAGACGTGTGGAATGTGCAACAGCAACAGCAGCAGCAGGAGCAGCAGGAACAATTGCGAAAATACGAAGAATCAAAAGCATATCAGCTTCTCAGCATCTGAATTGAAAAGCAAATCAGCCGAACCTCTCTGAGTCTGAGCACATATCGTGGCACATAAATCAAATGGAGATCCTAGCGCACATTGATTAATGTTACGTATACGCAACGTGGCCCAACCACGAGGCGGCGCACTATAATTGAAGCACTCAGCAACTTCCACAGGCCATTAAACCACACGCGCTACACAACAATAACAAAAGGCCAACAAAGGGTCTCGCAACAAACATTAACCAGAGCACAAAAGAACCGACTACAAACTCATCATGGTATTTATTTGGCGTCGACGTTCCACAACAATTGTCAAGCTGGTGGCATTGATGCTGGCCATTTGGTTTTGCATTGCCTTTCTCATCTATACGGACGATACACGCCGGCGAGCAGCGCAGGAAACCAGCGGATTCGGTGCCGGAGCCGGTGTCGGAGCGGGAGTTGGTGGCTCCAGCGGCGGGGATCCAATTGCATTGGCCCTGAAAAATGGTCCAGACTCGGGCGAAGAGCTAGCTGGTGATGGCTTTGCTATTAATGGCAATGCCATTGTTGGCGCAGATCGCGATGCCCCACAAGAGGCGGATGTGCCGCCAACGGCCAAGCCCAAGTCAAAGTCCGTCCACCATAACGTCGTGGTGCATCCGGAGGAGAAGGTCGTCAACAAGCAGGAGGCCAAGGAGGATGGTGAGTGCGCCTGCGTGTTTAATTAATATTTAATGTCATTTCCACGTTTAATATTACACATTAAGTAGGAGGCTCGTTGGAGTTGGAGGACTTGTTGGGTTGGGTTGCAAAGGATTGCAATGATTATCATTTAATCCCTGATTTTTGCGTTAATTATTGAATTTCATTATTGGAGATGGCGCATTAAAGAACCGCAATCACCTATGAAAGCATAGGCATTTAAAAGTGCACGACTTTCAGATATACTACTTATAAGTTTTAGTATTTAGTATTTTTTATTTAGTATTTTCTTCGAAACTGATATGTAAAGGAATCTATTCGCATTGGATTCTACTGATATAGAGAAGTCTCTTTCTCTCTATTCAATCAAATAATTTCATTATTGTTCGTTTATTGTCACTCAACACTTGATGGATTCTAATTTGCAGTTGTCCGTTGAATTAAACCATAGTTAGTATATAGTGGCAACTATACTCATAGAGATTCTATTAAACCATATAATTCCATCAATGTTTGCTTATTGTCTGGTCACTAATCAGATGGTAAAACATATTTCCATCTGTTCGTTCAAATATTGTTTTTTCCCAATGTCAATTAAGTCAGACTTTTCGCTTTACTATCTAACATTTTAATTACACAACAGTATCATTTCCATATCAATAAATTAAGGCTTGCAATAAATGTGAGTGTGCAAAACAGTTGTGTCTATTTACCTCATTTCAAACCAATTATTTGCTGTTTGATGAAAATACAGCGGAAATTATATTATTTTAGTTTAATGGATACAATGAAATGAAATTATATTATTTTAGTTTAATGGAAACAATGTGAATATTGCAATTTATAGATTTGATAAGTAATTTGCTCAATACTAATTTCTATTTTCACATAAAAATTTAATTTAAAATTTAACTTTAAATTTAAGGCAGATTTTAAAACGATTATAATTGAATTGGATTCAATTCAACGAAAGTTGTTTGAAGTAATATGAATATCTTTCTCATTTTTGTACTCTCAATACTTTTTTTTTAAAACCTATTATTGTTCATCTAAAAAAGATGGTTCAGATAATTTAGTCTTGGCTTTAATTTAACCACATGAAACCACAGCTAGTTAAGTTTATCCGCTTGAATATAACATTAAAGCTATTTCTTACATTCTGGCATTCCCATAACAAATGTGCTGCATTAATATTTTTATTGAAATCAGTTCCACATAATCCACACTTCTCGGTCCATCAATCAGCGTTTGTTCTTTGCCCCGCAGACACCGCGTGGCAGATCCACAACTATTCAACCTGTTTTTTTATGGCTCTTGTTTTACTTCGCACTCGGATTCCTGTAATCAGTTTTTGCGAATCGCAGCGCAATGCAGTGTTCCTATTCAGGCGATTCGCACTTCATTTTCACGCAATCTCTTCCAACTAATTCCCATCGAGCGAATGCACACGCAACTCTCTATCTTTCCTTCTTTCTCTCCGTTTTCCTCTCTCTCTCTCGCTTTTGTGCAGTTTTTACATTTTGGGTCACCAGCCAGATAAATCGAACTAAACACACGGATAATAACACATATCGCTTTCCTTTCCTGTTTGCTAAATGTGGACTCAACAGAGAGGAGGAGGAGTTGCTGATGCTGCTCTCCCCTTTAAGCAGTCTTTAAGAAAATTTCTAACAAGTTTTTCAACAATGTTAAAGATGCCAACGGCGACAACATGCATGCAGTCGAGAGTCGAAGCACTTAACACAACTTGCAATTGTGGCCGAACAGCATTTTCAATGGCACGCAAAGGCAACAGGGGCAGCAGATGCAGAACACCATGTGGCATAGTTAGGGACAGGCTCAGAGCAGGAGGGGGGAAAGGAGGGTAAATAGAGAGACCAAACTTGACTCATGCCGCTGTCAAGCGAGGCATTCGCATTAAGCATATTAAAAAAAGAAAAGAAAATAAAAGAAAAGAAAAGAAAAGAGTAAAGCGAAGAAGAATCTTTTACTAATCAGACACAAGCTTCAATCGTCGTCGTCGGTCCCTCGACATTGGGTTTTACTCAATGGACTGAATGACTGAGTGACTGACTGGCTGACTGGGGGCCGAATCAATGAAGCAGTCAGTCGTAACTCCGCAACTTGGGCAAGGCATCTGTGTTGTGTTGCGTTGTGTCTATCGAGCTAAGACGCCGTTGCATGTGGAACAAGTATTTAAGATTGCATCTCACCAAGGTGGCTGTTAAAGGTTCTACATGCTTAGGGGTTCATTCGTTTATAGCTGGCTGACTCTGACGATGACGTTGTCTCCAACTGCAACTTCAACTACAACTCCAACTCTGACACTGCCTACCTTCTTCAGATCCGCACACAATGCACGTATTTGCAATTTCGCATATCATGTTTGCATCTCTTTGCCGCAGCCTCATCAACATCGAGGTGGCAAAGCTACAAGTTGTTGTTGTTGTTGTTGCTGGTGTGTAGTTGCTGCTTGTATATGCGCTTGCCTATTTGCTGATCCTGTCGTGCAGCAGCCGCCCCGTGGCGTCAAAATTGTGTGCAAGCCTACAACGTTTACCAACACTCGAGCACGCACATGAGCTGTGTCTGTTACCAGTTACCAGTTACCTGTTACCTGTTACCTTTTGCCTGATCCCAGATCTGAGAGCAGTTCCAGAACTTCATACTCATTGCTCATTGTCTGTGCTGGGCTTTGTCCGTGCTGTGTGCCTGTTCATAGCTGGTAATTAGTGTTGTTGTACTTATTGGCCTGGCCTTGGGGCGCTTACCACCAAAAGACGTGGCCAACACGACGTTTATCGCGCGCACGCATCAAGCTGATGTCGGTCCAGGATAGGCCAGGCAAAACCAACCAACCAACCAGTCAGTCAGTCACTCAGTCAGCCAAACTGCCTGCCTGCTGGCCATGTCTTTAATACGTTCCCTATCTTGATCTTGGCCTGGTCCGGTCTGGCATGGATGTTGCCCCCCCTTTTCTCTGCTCTGTTGCCTCCTCGTATCAGTTTTTTTTTTTTACAATTTAGCAGCGATAATGATTTTGTACATACAATGCAAATGCCGCGCCCCCAGATGAAAAGGCAGCAAACGCCGCTGGGAGCAGATGCTGCCGCAGCAGATTGATTGCCGCCCTCGTCCACGTCCCTGTGTTCCCCCCACTTTTAATCAATGTTAATCCCTCGCCATGTTAATAACATAACGCTGATTTCGAGTGTGCGTATGTGTGTGTGTGTGTGTTTGTCTGTGACGTGGTTTGTCCCGTCTATTGTCCTTGTTTCAGCTCCCCCAGGCAACGTAGACACTCCTCTGCGCCTCTGCCTCTTTCAGGCCCCGCCCTGCTGCCATTCATTTTGCAAATAACGCTACTTTGCCATATTATGTTCCTTTTATGCGTTATGTCGGAACATGCCGGGGCAGATTGTTGTACTCTGGGCTACAGGAGAGGCAGCCTCCCGTCTCCCGTCGCCCGCCTCCCAGGCATTTGTCTCTGTGCCACACACATTCGCATTCGCTTTGGCTCCTACATACTCCTACCTCGAATCCTCTAACTACCATTCCCAGCTCTGGCGCTCCCTCTTTGTCTACAGCTATTGCACATAACGGACGCTTTATAGCTTCCTGTCACGCTCAGGCGTGTCCCTCGAGCGCTACATGCCATGGTATAGTATTCTTCTCATGCCTGTGTCCATAAACTGCCGATAGATATGAAAATTATATAGATGAAAATCGCATGCGGCGCGCCGTCGCATCCCAATTTGCCTATACAGTAAGCACTGGCAAATTGGTAACCAAATGCGGAAATCAAATGAAATGTTAAACAACTTTAAAACTTTTTAGCTTGTAAGCATAATATCTGAATACATAAGAAAAATTGCATTTAAGTTTAAAGAGGACATAAGATGACAAAATTAGCCATTCTTAAAAAATTAAAATTTGCATTTTGATTTGAAAATTTCAATTTCTAGAATTATCATAATTAAATTCATTAGCAAAATATCAAATTTCACATTTAAATTTGTGATATTTTTTTTCGAGTCACAACCATACAACGTACATTCTGGGAAATGCTTTTCATATTATTATCTTTTGTTCCTAGGAATTTCTATGTCTCGATATATTCTATAATTGGATTGAGCTCAGGTGGTTTCCGTTGCATAGAGTCGTGGACTATAATATGCCAATGCTGTGTGCCATAAATAAGTGAATCAATAAAACACATAAAAGTCCCGCTTCTTTTAACCAGCCCCAACGTATGCCATTGCTACAAAAACTCTCCTGTTTTTTTTGTGCTTCTCCTTCGCCTCCTCCATGATTCCGTGTGCCACTTTTATTGTTTTTTATTATGATGCGTGTGCGCGCACAGCATGCAAAAAAGTTCATTACGAATCCGGCCGAGTGCTGCTAAGTCCTTGCGTACTCCTTGTGCCCCTCTTTCTCTTCCTCTTCCTCTTCGCTCCCTCAGCTGCACCTCAACTGTGCCACTTGGCACACGCGTGAATATCCCGCAATGAAGTTGTAACTACGACAAATCATAAAATTTATATGCTGGGCCCTTTTTTTCATTCTTTTATTCCTGGCCTGGTACTATGCCCATTTTCTTTTAATGGTTTTTGTTGTGCGACCAAAAATTTATCGCTTGCTGATTGGTCTGTTCGTTTGTAGCAACCAACATTCTGCAGCATTATGCGGTCTGGTCTGGTCTTTTTATGGTTTTTATTTTTGAGTTAGCCTTTTATGTTTATTGAAATGATTGTGGTAATTGAAATGTTTTTTTTTATAAAGAAAATGAATGTGAGTGAGAGAGGGGCAAAAAAAAGAAAGAAAGAATGCAACACACACTAGCAACGCCAATAAGTGTCACTTCTGGCTGACAAATCTCATAAAAAAGCAACAACTGGCACCCGGAACAGAATCATATTTCCATGCAAATGCAAATAACAAGATAATATAATGCACAGACCGAACGAACACACAAGCACAACTTTAACCCATTGAGCATGGGGAAGATGCCATAGACAGTACGCATACGCACCGTCGTACACTGGTGCAAAAGCAAAGAAAACGTAAAGTAACTTTCTGTAGGTACTTGATACTGTCGTCTGTGGGATTCCTAAATACTCATGACTGGTTACAAATGGAGAGAACCAAATTATATCAGTTTTGTGCCAGTGTTTGTAAATATGCAAGGCGAAGCATTTTTCATGCACGACGCTGATGATGACAGTTTTTCATGTCAAATGCATTGCGATTTATCTTCGCAGCGTGTCACATGTTGTGCCAGTCGTAAATTTCATGCACAACAAAGCAGAGCAGCAAACCGAATCCTTTTGCGTGAGAGCTTCTTCTCCTTCAACACTCCCCGCACATTCACACACACACTCACATGTCGTGGCAATTTTCAGCCAAATCAAGCAGCAACTTTAACCCGTCACTTATCATTCTCTATCTCGCATTTCTGTTGACTTCTAGACAAAAATGTGTTGGATGCCCCAGCACCCAATCCGGATGATAGTCCTGGCGAATTGGGCAAACCCGTTGTGCTGCCAAAACAAATGTCTCCTGAGATGAAGAAGGCTGTGGATGACGGCTGGACAAAGAACGCATTCAACCAATATGTTTCGGATCTGATATCGGTGCATCGCACTCTGCCCGATCCCCGCGATGCCTGGTGCAAGGATTCGGCTCGCTATCTGAGCAATTTACCTAAAACGGATGTCATCATTTGCTTCCACAATGAGGCGTGGTCCGTGTTATTGCGAACAGTTCACTCCGTGCTGGACAGATCGCCACCTGAGCTCATTGGCAAGATCATTCTGGTCGATGACTACAGTGATATGCGTAAGTTTTGATTTAAAATAGAATTAAAAATCATTCAATTAACACTTTCTCGCTCGCAGCTCACCTGAAGAAACAACTGGAAGATTACTTTGTTGCCTATCCCAAGGTGGAAATTGTGCGAGGTCCACAGCGCGAGGGATTGATTCGTGCCCGCTTGTTAGGTGCCAAATATGCCAAGTCCGCAGTAATCACATATCTCGACTCACATTGCGAGTGCGCCGAAGGTAATTATTGAAAATGCCTAAAAGTATGCAGCGGTTATTTTGTATTTTGCATTGCATTGCAATATTTTAAATATTTACACACTAAATTGACTGCCAAATTGTTGACTGCAATTGCCAAGGCTGTTAAATATTCAATTATACAACCAATTCCAAATTGCCATTTAATATGCGGGTTTAAATACCATATGCTAATTTAAGCCGATAAAAGTGGTGGTGGCGAAAAAAAGAAAACAGAAAAATAGAAAATAATAGAATCAAGAAAATACAAAAAAAGGAGGGAAAACCAGAGAAACAATTTTGTAGAATCTATCTTATTTTAGAGGGTCGCTTTAGGCGCATTTCACAAATCCCCAACGTGCTCTAAACGTGCCCATCAATTTTCCTGTTACATTTGATAGCTCAAAGATGAAATCCGCTGGCCATCGACAACGTCGATAACGACAAATAAAAACAAAAACACACCCGAAAAGAAAAACAACGGCAACAGCAAACGAAACGAAAATGTTGCCAATAAAACAAAGCCAACTAGTAAATCACTTAATCTTCAGTTTTGTTGCTTGCCACTCGAAGAGCGGTGATAGCGCAGATTGCTTTGTACTCGTCCTCGTTCTCGTCCTCGTCGTATCTTTGGACCAGCCACAGCTTTTCATTTTGTGTGACGACCATTGAGGAAAATGATGCAAGGGAAAACACAATCAATTTTGTTTATTGTTCACCAAAATCGATGCAGCCTAACAACTACTGCACAGAAAACTAACCCAACGGAAACTTTCTGCCAAAAAAATATTATCCAGAAAAACTTTCGAGCCAAAGAACATGGATTACGAGAACGTTGTGCGTCAGTGTGTTGTATCTATATACAACCATGGAAGCCTGTACATGCCTGTACATGTGAAAGTTTTCGTTGAAAGAAACCAATTTTTGGTCTATATTTTACTTGGACGCTGTTGTCAATGTCGCCAATGTCGATGATGAATGACAAGAGCAACGGTGAAAAAGCCAAGCACGTTGCGCATTTTGATAAACCAATTAAATCAGCCACAAACAACATTTTTAACTGGAATACCGCATGAAAATTATTCAATATTTCCAATTGAATAAATTTAAAGTAAAAATACCAATTTTATGTATATGAACAAAAAAAAAAAGCAACTTAAATTTAACTAAATAATATATTCTTTACCAATTACGAAATATAGGCCACAGAAAACAAAGTTAACTGATCGAATAACTCAACGTATATCGAATTATGATCAACAAATAAGCAAATGAACAGTCGTATATATTATTATTGATATTACTTATCTAAATAACAACAAAAAAATTCTAACTCAATTTAACTAAAGTATTTTTAAGTTGCAATGAAACATATGCCAGCAGAGCTGCGATGGATATAGATTTATGAGTATCAAATTCTAACTAAAAATTGAAACATTTCACTGAAATGCTTCAAGTAGAAATTATATACATAGCTATAAATACAAATATTATCACATTTAGTTGTTATACATTGTGCAATTGTCATATTTTATTAAGTATATACATAAATTATAATTACTTATACAATCAACAAAAAATTCCAAGTTAAATTTTAATTTAATTTAATTTGGGTTCTTTTGTTGAAATTTTGTTATATTCTTTAGGAAGAGTTCTAAACTATAAATTTAAATATTGTCACATTTATTTGTTATACATTTTGCAATAATCATATTTCATTTTGTGAGAGCTCGAAATATTAGCTATCCCAAACTTACATTTTCTTTTCTCTAATCATTTCTAGGTTGGTTGGAACCATTATTGGATCGCATTGCACGCAACTCAACGACCGTTGTCTGTCCAGTTATTGATGTTATCGACGATACGACCCTCGAGTTCCACTATCGCGACTCCAGTGGCGTCAATGTGGGTGGCTTCGATTGGAATTTGCAGTTTAGCTGGCATGCGGTGCCGGAACGTGAGAAAAAGCGCCATAACGTAAGTCCAAGCTTATTAAATACGCCCCCTTCTCCTCCGCCTCTCCTCTGACACGAAGTGCTGACAGACGTGTTTGCCACCCTGAAAGCAGCAACCACATTGAAATTTTCAAACACTTCAAATAGGAAGGCTTCTGTTTCTGCGGCGTGTTTCTGTTGTTTGTTTAAGCGCATTCTATTATCTTTATATGCAAGAATGTGTCTGTGTGTGTGCTTGAATGTTTGTATTGTGTGTGTTGGTTTAGCCATGGCTAGGTTAAACGAACTAACCCCAAAGCTCCATACGGAAAATACCAAAAATCCGTTTGCAAAATACACGCATCGCACACATCGGAACACATGAAGCCGCTTTAAGCCCCTGGAACGTGGTTAGAAAATACGAGTGTTTGCCGCAAACTAAATGTGACCCACCTACGCACGCACCAACACGAAGCGTAATCCACGCTCAGATACTATATATGTCTTTTTGTTACGATATGAGACTTTCGTGTGGCAATTACAGTGACTCATTAACTTTTACGAAAGATACTATGACAATATTTGAATAAGATAATAGTTTTAGCGTAGCAAATTGCATTTATAGCAAAATGTTTGAAGTAGAACTTCAACTTAAATTTATTTTTAGTTTCAGATTTTCTCAACTTTTTTCATAATTTTGAATATTCTTTCATTAGTTGCGACAGCAAAATCTAAGAGCTATTTCATTTGATAAGGAGACATAAAGCACATTTTCAATTTTTAATCATCTTGTTTGTCCATATATATTTGCATAAATCTGTATTAGCAATTCATATGTCAGGCAAGATACATGAGAAAATACATGATTTATTGTATATACATACATACTGCAGGAGAAGCACGCACACATCTCGTGTATTGCTGGTGATGCTTTTGTGTACCTTGTGAATGGATTGGCAAACACTCGAAATGAAAATTTAGTTGCTAGTTTCATGCATAACACACACACTCCACTCAGTCTCACTTCAACTTCAACATTGAATGGCTCTTGGCAGTGGCACTGGCCAAGTAGCACCGAATATGCATTTTGTGTGTCACAATTTAAACCCAAAAATTGGCATTCGCTACCTCCACAACCATCTCATGCTGCCTCTCCTGCTGATGTTATTATTGTTTGCCACAATTTTGTTGTCTTCCATAAGTTGTGAGCTGCCTTAATGTTTTAATTAAACAATTCGCGCCGAGTTCTTAATTACAACATTTGACTTTCGAGAGCGGAAAATGAGCATAAATTGTAACGACAGCCGCAGCCACAGTGCTAGCCACAATCGCAATGGCAGACACACAACACTCTCAGCAATATGTAAGCGATATTGCGTATACGTCGTGTTAACCCTACAGAAATAATACGCCGTAATTACAACTGAAGATGGGCGAGTAGAAAGAGGTAGAGACAGATAGCGTAACTGCAATTAAAAGCCAAAAATGTTAACAGCAAATTCTCGCCTGCTGCTGTCGCTGTTGTTGAAGTTACTTTTGCTGTTGCTGTTACTATTGCTGTTGCCGCAGTTGCAGTTGCAAGAACAGCAAACGGCAGAATCATGGAGCTGCAGCTGCCGCCGCTTCTTGCGGCGTAAATATCTGGCATAATTGTTTTTACAAGCGCCAAGAGAATTTATGCGAACATTGTTGCCGAATATCCAAGGCAGGAGGAAATGGCACTTCTGTTGTTCTTGCTGCTGTAGTTGTTGTTGTAGTCGTTGTTGCCACTTGCGCCTGAAGCTGCACTTAGCAGCTAAATCAAGTAAAGCATTTCCTGAGCACCACATTGGCAATTTGCCGACTGCGGGAATGGGAATGAGCCATAAATGTTGTCTGTCACATGTGCCATCGACAATGATAATGGCGGAAAATGTGGTGAAGAAAAAAGGGGCAGAGAACGCAAAAAAAAAAAGAAGGAAAGAATAGGAAGTTCACACACACACATAAATGGCATTTTCGCATGTGCTGCGACAAATCGCAATAAATGACAGTCGAAAGTTTCCGACGGAAAATTGAAAAGCCTTTTTCGAATAAATGTATGTGTGTATATAAAATATGTACTCTAAGCACTTCCACAACAGAAGCCAAGAGGAGAGTACTTTCAGCACACCTTCTCATCGCTTCAGACTGTTGACAGTCTTAAAGCCTGCTCGCAACTTTTGCTGTGTGTCCAGAAAAGTTGCTCAAATTGTTACGAGTTGCTAGCAACACCGACAATAACAAGAACTGAAAACAAGTAAAAGTTAAAGTCTAGAGTACAGCGACTAAGAAATACCTGTTATCCAATTTACCAAAAATGAAATCTGGAATTACAAATCCGTGTAATATAAAAAATAAAATAAAAAATACAATTTGTAATTTAGCCGTGTTTAAACAATTTATTTTATATGAGTATTATTACCAAGCTTGATATATTTCTCTCGAGTATTATTACGAAGTTTAGTAAATTTATCTCATCCAAACTGAACATAAACATTGAGAGGGGCAGACTGGAAATCTTCTCGATCAAAAATATATATGATTTTTGACGCTTGAGAAGCTTTACTCTGTCTTCTGCACGAAGTTATTACACCTTTTTCCCTTATTTGAGATATCGGGTATAACAATAACAATGATAACCACGGGGAATCAAAAATACATAGTCGGAGACCATGACGTGCTGCGTCCTCCAGCTCTACCCGCTCTCCTCAGTCTCTGGCCGCAGCAAAAGTTTCGTCTGTTTGTGTTTTGTGTTTGTTGTTGTTTCTTTATAATCGATATATTTGGAAAGCGCACATGTGCGTGAAGTTGTGTGTGTACGTGTGTGTAGAAGGTATGAAGACTGACTGGAAATGGTCCAGGAACTGAGCTGTGAGCCGATAGCTGGGAGAGAGTGGCGAGGGGGCTGATTACACGTGAGTGGCGTCGCTAGCGCCATCGGCTAATGGATTTGGCATTAACTTGGCAGCTGCCATTCGCTTGGCTGCCCATCTCCCAAGCCTAAGCTGTGGCTGCTGTTCTCATCAGCGAATTTGGCAAAATGCTCAACTTTTGGCATTGCCAATGAATTTGCCTGTTTAGGGCTAGTTAATAGAATAGAGAGAGGGAGTAGGGGAGAAGTTTGTTGACTACCCGTAAATCACTCGTTAGGCAAATTGCGAAAGCCGTTGGGGCGAATTTAAAGCTGCATCATAAATAATATTTCAGCATTGAAAGAAGATGTTTTCTTTCTTTTCTTCTTTACTTTCTCCATCTCTCTTTATAATTCTGTCTATGTGTTTTTGTTCCGTTTCAAGTTTCAAGTCTTGCGCATTTTATGACAGCATCTGAAGGAACTTTTTCCAGTTTGCTGTAACATTTTTATTGCCATTCTTTCACCTGTCGCATTTCAACTTGCCTGACGGAACATTTGTGGCAGCTGCTTACCTGCCACATGCCACCAGGCGGCAGCCATTCTACATGTATTTCGAACAGTCAGTTTTTTTGTTTTTGTGCTGGTTCAAGTTAACTGCTATTTTATACCTTTTCAAGAGATTGTTTTCGAATTTTCCTCTTTTTGCTTCTGCCAGAGCATTGAGCTGGTAAATCGAAGAGATCAGCTTGCAAGCATTTTAAAGTGATTATTTTAGTTTTAAAACTAAATCTAGTTGCAAAATAAATCCATTTGATTTTTGCTATTACTTTTCATTTGGAAAATACATTTAGTATGTTAGCTGAGATTTTATTTCTTCATTTTTGATGATATTGTATTTCATCATTTAAATTATGCATGGGAAAAAAGCTAAAGCTAGTGCACACGAAAATTTCCAAGCAAACGAATTTAGCTTAACCTATTGCTTCAGTTTCAGCTACAGTATAGAAAAAAATATGTACGAAAATCTAGCAGGACACACACATAAAAACTAATTCGCCATTGGCTTCCGGCAACTAACTAAAAATAATGAAAACGTTGGAGCTGCCAACTAATCCGCAAGCGTTTGTTAGCTCAAAGCCAGGCCAAAAACCACAACGAGCAAACGAGAGAAAAAATGCAAAAAATAAAACACACACAGATATATACATATGTATACAACTAAAATCTCAAATAACCCGAAACACATAAAACAAAACTACTCATACTATACATACAATAACAACTAGAACAATTTCATAAAAATACCAGAAATATCGTGTACTCGGTGTTAGGCAAAGATAGCTTCTAGTTTGCTTTAATTCTTGTTGGTTTTTTTTAGACAAATACTAATCCAATTACTGATATATCCTAGGTGTAGTGATAAAACTCATATGCTCTGTTTGTTAATAGGCACCTAGACCAGACTCTAGACCCTAGTCTCATACATAGATCCATTGACCATAGAAGCATCGACCATAGACCATCGACTTTATGGCAGTGACATAACAGAAACAAAGGGAACGAAGTGCCACTCGTCTACACCATACGTACACGCACAGCAATTTGAGTACACCCCACACACTCATACATATATTTACGAAAAGTGTTGTCGCTCTCCTGTTTCGTCCTGTTTCCCTCACTCCTCGTTACACAGAGACAGAGAAAAAGGTAAAGTTTACCTATAAAAATTGTTTGGCTGTCGTCGTCTCTTATCCTTATGTGCATGTGTAATGGGGCTGTGTGAATAGGTAAATGCTTTCTAATACCCTACACACACACATAAGCACACGCACAAAGAAAACACACACAAATACGCGCATTTATACTCACACATACATTGCACGTTTCATTTCATTTCTTGCGCTTTACGTTTATGCCATTCTGATTGCCTATGCGTGCGTTTTTTGAGAAAACTTTTTCTCTTTTTTTCGGCTCCTATTTCCCATTTGTTTTTGTTGTTGTTGTTGTGTTATGTTATTTGTGTTCTTGTTGTTGTTGTTGTGTAATCGTGCAGAACACGAGGCTAGAGTATTTTTGCCTCGTTGCGTCGAGTGGTTTCTGAGTTCTGTAATACGCTGCGTATGCGAAATTTTCTGCCTTGACAAATGTTGAGCAGTCAATTCACAGAGAACTCGTTTCAAAGAGGGCATGCAGGATATTGAGGTTGTTGTGGAGTGCTCACTGCCGCTTCTTTAATGTTAAAGCCGATTACGCTTTTATGTCAAAGTCAATTGGATTTGAGCATTCATCAGCGCACATGGCGAAAAGCATATGTCTAAATAAATAGCATACTTAACCAAGCATACTTAGACGAAGAAAAGTTATCGGTGCTTCATTTAAATCTGTCCAATAACATGGTGAAAGAAATAAAACATAAATTTAACAAATTTTTATTTTAATAATCTGCAATATTTAAAGATTTTCACTGTTTCTGCAATATGAAGCATTTTTGAAAATGCTTTATATCAATTTTATTTCAAGACTTATGCAAATTCAAATGGAACTACTTTGAAGTATTCAAACGTTATTAGTCGTCTTCTGAAGAATCGCATCGATTTATTGAAAAGGATTAAATTTTTTCGACATATTGAGTGATGTCTTATATGTATACTTTTTTACAATAGACTGTTAATCTTCAATTCTTCAATCCACAATATCTTAAGAATTTCTTTGATTCTGCAATAAAAATCATTCGTGAAACAACATCAGAAATTGTGTTGAATTAATTTTCAATGTAACCTCAACAATAGTTGTACTTGTATTTCGATAACTTTAATGCTGCCTATCAATAAGTTATGAAACTATACATATATAGACATCTGAAAAGTCTAACCTCAAACGTAGTTTCGATAACATTGTTGCTGTATGTCGAAAAGTCCGAAAAATCGCATCGTTTTATCAAAGACAGTCTAATTTTTGGGTTCCTTACTCGATTTATTGAGTGATGTGTCTTATATACTTTTTCACATCTGAGTGTTAATCGGTAATTCAATAATCTCGCGTATTTTGCAATATAAAACATTTATTGTTCGTTATTTTAGTTAAAAACACTTGCGTCAGACAAGAACAGTATTAGAATAGCTTAGCTGGCTGGCAACTTTAGTTAACCAGACGGTATTTGATAGCCCTCAGTATGGGATACTTCTCGTTGGTGCAGAGACCACGGAAATCGTCGAAGGACAAGTCGAACAGGGCGATGCCACCCAAATTGTTGGTGCGCACATAACCGGCCTTATCAGCAGCGCTGTCAGGATCCTCGAAGCTCACCCAGATGCCATTGTCACCCTTCTTATCGGCAGCACGGTAAGCATAGGTGCCAAATCTCTTGGCGGAATCCCGGACCTTAGTCAGCGGTGCATTGGCGCCCTTAGCGTAGGCATTATTCTGATTGGGGAGCAGAGCACAGACCTCGGGCCAGCTGTAGATGCCATGCTGTTGTGTGTTGGCGCCCACGGGTGCTTCGTCGACCACCTTGGCCACAGGGGGCACTCCGGTGTCACCGGAATCGTCTGTCAATTTCCAGGGGCGACCATAAGTGGCGACTCCCACATTAATCTTGCTGGCCGGGCAGCTGTTACGCAGCCAATACTTGACCTGGGCATCCACATTGAACTCGGGATTGCGGTCGCTCAGCTCGTAGAGTGGCGCCGTATAGTCAGCCACTTCCGGATTGCGCTCGGGGGGTGTAGAAGTCAAAGGCGCCGATGTTTACAAAGTCCAGATAGTTGATTACAGCGGGCACATCGAAGAACACTGAATTTGAAGACAATTGATTAGCAAATATCTACATATTGCATGGGATTAACCTACGGGATGAGTTCACATTGGGCAATACTGTAGTTGACAGCAGCAGATTGTCCGGACGGAAGGCGTTCTTCACGTCACGCAACAAGGCGGTAAATTGTTCCTTGTGCTCCTCGGAGCGTTCATCGACAATGAAGTCGCCGCTGAAGACCTTCTTGAAACCCTTCCAGAGACTTCCCAGTCCACTGTGCACCTTCTTGGGTTTGTTTTTGGGGGAATTGCCAAGCGATATCCAAGCCATCGAAGCCATAGGTCTTAACCAGCGAGTACACGGTGTTCACGAAACGGGTGCGACCAGTTGGATTCTCCAGCAGCTCGAGGTATTTGTTGGGCAAATCCTTGGCGTTCTCGCTCTTCTCGATATCCTTGTCACCGCCAATGCTCAGCAGAATGCGCAAATTGGGATACTTGCGCTTCAAGCGGGTCACGGTGCGG
Source organism: Drosophila nasuta (assembly GCF_023558535.2). Classification (NCBI taxonomy): domain Eukaryota; kingdom Metazoa; phylum Arthropoda; class Insecta; order Diptera; family Drosophilidae; genus Drosophila; species Drosophila nasuta. The sequence goes on from NC_083457.1 coordinate 1,242,081, forward strand.
AACAGACCCTTGCCCAGATCCAAATCGAGTTGCTCGTTGAGACTCACAGCCTTATGCGAATCACGTTCGAGTCCAGCGTAGCCATAGATCAGATAGTCACAGAACTGTAGAGCTGGTTCCAGGTCATCGATCACCATTTTGCCGAGACCTACACAAAGATGTTTTTATACATTTTTATATTCTCTTCATGTAGTTGGGGATTTAAATAAATTTCGCTTATCTCCCCGCATTGGACAATGACAAACACATAAACCCAATTCTTCGAAGTGTCAGCTGATAAGCCTCACTTTGTTTCTAAGCTATTCACTTTTTTTTTGTAAGATTTCATTTTCATTTGTGTTTGCGTTTATTTACTCATTGTACACCATGTTATTATCGCTTTGTTACCGATTACGTAAGCTTGGGCTTGGGCTACTTTTATGTACTCACCTTCCTTGACAAAACTTGACGAGTCATAGAAGCAGACCAGGTGACGCTGTGGACCCTGCTGTTGTCCCACCTTGCCAGCCCATGCGCCGCTGGCCAGGCACAGTGTCAGTGCCAGCAATGCCAAAGATTTCATCATCTTAGAAGAATTTCCTCCCGTTCGATTTAATTGTTTCACAAGTTGTTTGCTGCTTGGCCGACGACTTGAAACTGAAACTTGAGTTGACGCTCTGACGCTGTCTCAGACTTTGTGTGTGGATCGGAGGCTCTCTGAACAGAGATCGAAGCAGCTTTTGACGAAGGTTGATGTTGATGTTCTTTTTGTTTTTGTGCGCTGAGTAAAGCGTGAATTGATAAACGAGACAAAGCTGAGTTAGCCACTAAAAAGCTCTATAATATGTGTTAGAGTAAATACAGTGATCACTTGACTTGACTGATAATTGTAAATACGTGTTCATTGAAAATATCAATTAAAACGCAGTTAAGATTTTTAATTCAACTATTAAAAATTCATTTGTTACCATTTGCGAATATGTTATTTATTTAAGTAAATAATAATAGTTTTCGGGTACTATTTACTATTTATTTAATCATTACATAAAGAAATATGTCATTTAATTCAGTGAATTCTTTTTAATTAGTGTTCACTGTATTAATTTCTAGGCGTCGTTACAATTTGTCTACGTCTCGCAGTCCATTTAAATGATGATTTCTTGTTTTGATACGTGTCTAGTTTCGCACTTAGCTTAAAGCCGAAGCCTAAAAGCTTTTGTTATCAAACTGGACCCGATGTTATATTTTTGCATAATCGCCTTTCGATCCACTTTACGTCCTAATCCACCTCAGTCTCTCTCTCTGTTTGTTTCTGTCTCCCTTTGTCTGTATCTTGCTCTAACGTGTCTCATATTTCATTCGTCTCTGCCTACGCTCACAGCTCACATCTCACACCAATTCCATTTACTTACTAACAGCTGCCCGCTCTGATCACGACTGCCCACACAAACACACACATTGAGACTGTTGTGCGTTAGCTATTTTGAAATTCATGGAAATGGCCATCGATTGCCTGAGAGTGAAGAGAGAGAGAGAGAGAGAGAGAGAGAGAGAGAGCGAGAGACAAAGGAAGTAGATAGATGGATAGATAGAACATGCCCCCATAGTTTGACCCTTATCTCACTGACAGTTGCACGCACAATCAGCCATATGAGCACCGGAAGGTAATGGAACAATCTACGAGTTGAGGAATCCAAAAACAGCCAACTGCCAGTTGCCAGTTTTGAGTTATCCGACTTATTTGCATAAATTGTTTGCCGATTGCTTTGCGACAAGAAGTCGTTGATATAGAGGAGGCGAGCTACTCACAATTTTATTGTGTTTGTGTTTGGGTTTGGTTTGGCTTGATTGTTGTTTGTTTTTTTATTTTGCATTTCAAAATATTTTTGTGTTACTTTTGTTGTTTGAACTTCTTTTCTTTCATCTTTTATATTCGATGTGTTCTATTTCTTTGCGTTGCTTTAATTCAGTTCAAAAACAATTATCACTCTTTATGGCGTGTCGCATTTATTGTAAAAAATTAAAACCATTTGCATGTGTATGTGGGAGTGTTAGCAGACGATGTGGCAGATAATTGAAATTGCTGTTGGCTCAACATTTGCATAAGTGAAAAGTGCAAAATGTGTGTGCGAACCGGACCGGACCGCACAATGGGTAAAACATTTATCCCCACTTTCGCCTCAGCGCTTGTAAGTTTATGATTAAGTCAATCATACGCACGACTAACCCACAAAAAAAATCCGGCTTAAATTGGCCAAGGGCCACCAGCGTTTTTGTGTGTGTGCGCACATAAAATTGAATTTAGTCTCGGCACGGAATACAACCCGCTTTCAGAAAGACCGCTTCAAGCCCAACCCGCAGTTGTGCTTTTGAACTGCTTTTTGCCTTAGAGTTTTCGTTTCGGTTTTTCCTCAGATGTATACACTTTTTTTTTTATTAATTAATGGCAAGCCATTTGGGTCTAAACGAAATCCTTTCGGCCGCCCTTTTTGCCTTTTCTGCTTTTGTGGTTTTACTCGCTTTTTTTTAAATTTTGTTGTATTTTGCAAATTAATTTTGCTCAAGTAGAGCGCACAGCAGGCAACGTTATTACTTACACATTTTCTGAAAATTACATGCAGTTTAACTTTTAATTGAAATGTTGTAACAAGTGGGGAAGCAACGAGGCAACCAACATAAACCCCAACAAAGCCAAAGTCCTCCGGTCTTCTTTTCCTCTTTCGCAACATTCTCATGCTCATCAGCTGCTGCCATGGCAATGCACTGAGAGCTTTCCCTTCTACTTCCCACTTTATATACGTATCGTATTTACATATAAGTATGTATATACACACGCACACATGTGTGTGTATAGTATATTGTATGTATTTTGTGGCTCTGTTTAATTAAACGTGCTGCAAGCGCTGGAAATCAGTGGCGATATTTTACACCCGCCTGAAAGTATGCTATACTCGTATATTCGCATAAAAAGCACAAGTGCTGCGCCTGGTGTTTTGTGTAGCCTGCTTTCGAGCGAGCCATGAATAATGGCAAAATTATGTTATTTGCAAATTATAAAATGGCCGCCAGTTTAATGCGCTTAACTGGCACTTGACGGTCGCCCACAGCTCTGGCAACGTGACCCCAAACGAGGGTTGCTCGTGCGATAGTTTTGACTGCAACTCGTAGTCAAACAAACTGACCACAGAGTGAACAATTTCAAACAGAAGGTGGTCTTATTGTGGATGACGGGAGCTGACCACACCATCATTGCATTGTATGGCAATGATAAGCAACGTCAGAGAGCGAGAAGAAGAGAGAGAGCGCAACCTCACTCATAACTTTGCATATTAAGCCATATAGAGGGGGATAAAAAAAACACTCGAAAGTTTGGCAGTCTCAGCTGCTGTGGCTCCACTTGCAACCACAGCAACACTGTTGTTGGCGTGTGGGAGGGAGGCTAACAATAACAAGATCAGGCTGCAATCGCAAACAACTCGCAAGTGTATTAATTTGCACCCAATGCACGACGACGACGATGAGGAAAAACAACGAGCCAACAAACAGCCAGAACGAGGCTGTGAACAATATTTTGGTGGGCTATGGGCGTATGATAACCGAGACTAACGACCACTTCAGTCGGCTGTTGGACAATGTGTACTGCGGCTGTGGGCGTGGGCGTGGCGCAGCCACCATTCACCCCCCCCTCCTCCAGGAAAGTGATTTGTGGGCTCGCCCATTTTTTGCAGCTGCAGCAACAACAGCAGCATCAACAGCAACATATGCAAATCACTCACTCAAGCGCGAAGAGTATGCAAGCCAAAAACACCCAACACCAACTCTCTCCCACACTTGTGCACACAAACACACACACACACACACTACTTTGGCTGTATATGAAAGTCAGCTTACGTGGCGCATGATTTATTAAAAAGGACTCGTAAAAATGCACAACACACTCTACAAAAAAAAAAAACAGAAAAAGTGGAACGCAACAAACCCCCAAAACATGCAACTAACACGTTAGAGATGAGAACTTGAGTATCGCATAAAATCATCGTATTAATCTCTTACCTTATTCTACAGTTTTATATAAATTAGGAATATAATAAAATAGAATTGTGTTGTTCAGAGTAAACAGAACAGCAGAAGTTATAAAATTGTAATTGTCCGTCAACTCGGCACATTCGGGTATATGTATATTTTCAGCATCGCCGGCATAAAATATATTCTTATGTTAAGTGGGAATATATAATATTTAAATTAGGTTATGAGCAATTAGGTAAGCAGATCATAAGAAAAAGTAAATATCCTTAAACTCTTCTCTATTTAAGAATTTACTCTAATACACGAACCTTCTGAAGACGCGTTTCTTATAATAAAGGGGAATTAATTTAAATCAAATTCCCTTATATAGAGTAAACAGAACATTCGAGAAATCTACTAGAAAGTATTCTCTACCACCCTGGGCATACATATTTTTAATTTTTCCAGTAGTCAGTTCATTCTAATTCTTTATGAAAATGCTTTTATATAGAGCTTATTTCTAACATTTAGCACACTCAGGTATATATTTTGTGCATCATCGGCCTTAAAGTTTGCAGCAGACAGTCCACTCTAATATACGAACCTTCTACAAATGCTTTTCTCGTCCTGTCACATTCTTTGTACTACGACTATCAACAACAACTCTTATGCCAGCATGCTTCTGTGAGATCGCAGCAAGAATGCATGAGAAATAGCTATGGAAATAAGCTGCTGCAACAGCAACAGCAACACCAACAGCGACAGCAGAAGCAGCATCTACTAAAAGCAGATATGAAACTTTTAAAGCCTCGTCTTTCCCACTGCGTGCACTTCAAACGGACAAAATTTGATACCTTCCCCTTGCTGCATACGGCTGACGCTTAGCCTTATATGATGCACTAAGGGCAAAGAAGTGAGGGATGGGGACGAAACTGCAGGCAACTGGCAACTGGCCCCACTTTGCAAGCCCATCCATCAACTGCCAGCAGTTTGGTTCATTTTTAAGCAATTTTCGCAACCGATATTTTGTGCATGGGAGACAACATTATGGCGTCAGTTGCCCCTCTCTCTCTCTCTTTCTTTGTCTCTCTCGCTCAACCATAACATGCAGATAGATGGCTATATATGTATGTCTGCTACTATATGTATATATGCAACCTGCTAAAGTCGATTTTTTGCATGCCAATGCAAAGTCAAAGTTGTGTTGCCTCTACGCTTGCCAAAGCACATAACCATCATCATCATCATCACCGTTTTCATCCGACAGCATCATTATAATGATCATAATCGTGCAGACCAGACGGGCATCAGGATTGCAGTGAAATGTACTGCAACTGTTTGGCTTGCACTCGCCTGGACGCGTCTGCCTGCAGGTCGGCATTATTAATTGGCCAGCTATATGCATGTTTTCAAGAGTCGAGGCGCCGCTCGCTCTCCCTCATTCTCTGCATTTTCCGGGCTATTTTGCGGCATACAAATCCTTAGTTAAGGCACTCTACTTAATATGCAAGTATACTGCAATCGAAATTTCGGCATAAACCAAAATGTCCCGCAGCATCCTGATTAAAGGCTTATATATGAGACTATTAGGAGAAACATTTGCAATTAAAGCGACAGAGTTAAATTTTAATAAAGTTGAAAAATTTAAACTAAGAAAAGAATTTTCTATGATCAACTTTAGAGAGAACTTAAGCTAAATTTAAAAATTTCTAGGATTAACCCTAGAGTAAGAATAATTCTTAAAGTTGTCCATACAGTTACGAGTGGGGTCCAATTACGTTTACGATTTCCCTCAATCTTTGGGAGAAACGGGAAGTGAAGCTTTTCAACGCAAGCTAAACTGTTATAATTGATGGGCTGCTTATGGGCATAGGTTGCAGGAGCAGGACGTCGTTGTCAGCCATCATATTCGCCCATAAACTTGGATATAAGCACGTACTTAGAGCCGGTTTCCGTAACTCTCCGGCCCGGTTCGCTGCATCTGGCATGCAAATTGAGTGCGCGTTTCGCATAACCAAAAACTTCATTTTCAGCAGTTTGAATAGGCATTGCGATTGCAGTACAAGGAACCGACCACACGCGAGGCACGTTCTGAATGGAAATTTTGATAGCCACAGATGGGGCTGTGTACCACGTTGCGACGTGGCATTTACCCAGGGACAGGGATGAGGACACAGCCTGAGGCAGAGACAGCGGCGTGTTGCTTCCGGCGATAAACTTTGCGTTCCTCTTGCCAAAGTGTCGCGCTGTTTGATGGTAATTATGTTATGTCCAGTGAGACTACGCCTCCATCTTAAGTTGAATAACTGTTGGCCAAATTAAATAAGCGGCTAAGTTGCCACGACCTTCTGCGAGTGGAATTTTGGGGAAATCTGCTGCAAAGGGAGGCGCATTCTGACGACGTTATAAAGTATCATATTGCGCAAAGGACAAGCAGAATGGGGTGGAGGAAGGAAGAAGAAAACGCGTGCCGTTTTCTTTTAATTTTCATAAAATTTCTCCCGCATTTCGTTGTTGTTTTATTTCCTGCGTTTCTTTTGGGCTCTTTGCACGTGCGCGCATTTTACTGCTTAATACGCAGCGTTGCACTTTACTTTTATTGCACTTTCAGAACGCGACGCGCGGCGTGTAAAAACGAGCAAAGTTTTCCATGCGCGCAAATCTCTGCTGCGTTTTATGTACCCAACAGAGGCGTGTGCTGAAGGAGGGACGGTTGTATTACATATATTACGTATACGTTGTTTGAAACGCAATAGTGTAACACACATTACGTATACGTCAAAGTAAAGATACAAAGCTATTTGTATTAAGCCATGAATGTAATTTGATTCAAACGCTTCTTTTGCATGTGTTGTGTGCAACAAAATTGCTGTGTAATGTGTCAACTTTCATCAAGATTGCAGCTTCATGAAATTGTCATGGAAACATACAGTTACAGTCTCTTATGTTAAGCCATGTTTGCTAAAATAAAAAAAAATAATGTTTTAAATAATATTTTATATGCAAGTTGGCATAGTGACCACTAATCACTCGTTACATTTTACTTAAATAGCCGCAGGCCATTTACATTGAAAAATACGAATATATAATTTCAGCTGTGCTCCCCTCTGCGAAGTTGCCTTGACTACAGCCATGCGTTGAGTTAGAAGCAGATAGTCCAGATAAGTATGCCGGCCCTTGGGTTCTACTCCGGCTTATGCTGGGCTGTCTATCTGGGGGTGCTTTCGCTTTCGCTTTCGTGTCGTTTCGTTTCGTTTCATTCGCTGAGGATGCTGGCCAACGTTAAGCACTCGCTAACGGTCCAGTGAACCGGTAATCAAAGCAAAATCAGCTAAGCAACGAACAACTTTTTTATGCTAATTTGCCTGCGTTTCATGTACAATTTTGCCTTCCAACCAGCAGCATCTTCAACACTTCAGCTTCGCATGTGGTTGCGTGTGTGTATGTGTGTGTGAGTGGATATCTGTGTAGGTGTGTCTGTCTGGTACATTAAACATTTTAATAAGCTCCTGAGAAGGCACTCTTGAAGTTTCGTTTAAGCAGGTTAAGCAGGACTTCTGCATTTGGTTTTGCAGGCACCTGGCCCAAAAGCGTGGTTTAAGCACACGGCTTCCTTTAGCAGTCATGCTTGCTCTGTTTCCTCAAAGAAGATCTTAAGTATTACTTAAAACTTATGCAACTATTTACTTTGAGTAGCGTAGCGACTTTTTAGCGCTTGACTCATGCAAATGCGATGCGAAGAGGCATGAAAACTCTTCAAGTTTTCTTCACCATCTCTCTCAACTGCTTCTCCCCCGCAGATACACAAAAATACACAGCATACATATGGGGCAAGTTAGTGTGTGTGTGTGTGTGTATCTGTGGGAATATAGGCGTGTCAGCGCGCACTTGTCAAAAGTCAACTTCACATTATGTCAAGCAGCGTTTTTTCCTTCCTTCCGTCCGCCCTTCCTTCGACGTGTCCTTTGAATTTCTTTCGCATTTTCCCTTTGAAGGAGTAGGGGCAAACCCAACCGCCAACAGCAGACGAGCCGCAGGCACTTTATGCCCTTGTGTATGCGTGCCTGCCTGCCACGCCTCGCCTCCAGGAGGGAGCTACCCTACCCTACCCCCTTCCCCGAAAACATTACGATGCTGACATTAACGGTATTCCCGTACATATACTATATAAACATGCTCCTATAGACTCGCGCCCTCCTGCTGCGTTTTGTGACTGTTTTATTTGATATTAATGTGGTTGTTGCTGCTGTGGCTGTGGCTGTTGCTATTGCTGTTGCCTTTGGCGTTGCTGTCTGGCAGCCCGCAGGTTAGCACATTATTTGCATAGCACACACATTCGGATGCGCATCGCTTGCCGCTTCTCGAGGCGCCTCGCCTTTTGCCTGCTTAATTTGCGGCCATCACGAAGAGCGAGGAGGGGAAACAGGGGAACGGCCAGATTCTGTGAGATCCTGTGCTAAGCACTCTACTCACTGCTTTACACTTGACGAATGGCTTTGGCGGCCAAAGGACCCATCATTTTTTCCAGCATAAATTGTGTCAACCGCAGCACACACACACACACGCAGAGACTAACATAATAAATGCCGTTAGATTTATTTGATATCTAAATAGGCCGTCGTTTTGCCGTTTCACCATTGAAGCCATGTGAGAAATACGAGGCAATTACGATACCCTGTAACTAAGGAACAGCGAGGTAGCAGACTTCGTAGAAGCTCAATGTATAGTGCTCTCAATATTAATAGTAAAATAGTACAAGAAATAAAAAAAAAATCACTGTAAATTTAAATTTTTTTTTTGAATATACATATATAAATTCATGGAAGTACATTAAATGTTAATCGTACACAAAAAGTAAAAACGTGCTAAAATCAAGAATAAAATCTTGAATCAAGAATGTCCGTAAGTCAAAATTGAACCAAGAAGTTTCCTAAATCAAAATCGAATATCTACACAACATTTAGATTGCCTAATCTTCTTTTGTCAAGAATGGAAAAATCTTAAAAGTGAATCAAGATTGCAAAATCTGAAATGAAGATCAAACATTTTAGATTAAATTTAGGTTGGATATACTTGATATAAGATTGATTATGACTCAAATACGAAGATTGAAAAATCTTAGATCAAGATTTTTTGTATAGATTTCTTTTTCTCTCTGCATTTAATATAATGAAGTTCCAGAAGTCTTCAAAAATATCGATATGGTCTCTAGAATAATATAAAGATAATTTTAGAGAGTAACTTGTTAACTTTTGTTTTCACTTCATACTTAATGTAACGTAACTTTCCCTAATGCCATTTATGAAAGAATATTTTATGAAAAACAGTTAAATTACTGTCTTCCTTCAAATTAATCATACTCGTATTTTAAACTTTAAACTATGGCCATAATTAATGCAATATTTTTTTTTCAAAGACTAATTTAATCTTCATGTTCTCAAGTTTCTTCACATACACTGTTGAAAGGGTATTTGGAGGCAGCTCTGCTTTCCTTGCTACTGCTTAAGTTAGAGCTTTTCTTGATTGCGTTTGGGTTGGTTTTTGTTTAGTAGCTAGCTACATATAGCTACAGCAAATTGAATTGATTGATTGGTTTATAAATCAAGCGGGATTTCGCAGCAAGTGCTGAAAGGCAACTTGAGCCTTTGAGACGTCGCGACTCCTTCGTGAAGGAGCGTGAACTTATCGAGCTGACAAACCAACTTATTTGGCATGCAGCATACTCAATGATTTGCTTGGCAACGCTGTGTGAATGTACATATTTATCCCTTGTTGAATCATTTAAGCCGCATTATATGAGTACGCTGTTGACGCTGATGTCGCCAGATGGCAAAAGCGAAAAGTTATGCGAAGTTGTTTGTACAAAATGGAATCTGCAACAGCAACTGCAACTGGAACTGGAACTGCAACTGCAACTGTTCCGTCAACTGCGAGCGGCAACTTTCCTCATCTTTCGGTGTTTATTTATTTATTCAGCGCTGAATTTTATTTCATTTCAGTTTATTTGCACAAGAAACTTATTTTCGTTTTTACTTCCATTTCCGTTGTGCAGGAAAAACCAAAAAAAAGCAGAGAATTTCACAAAAAAGGATCATGCATATATAGGGAAAGGATGTTGGGCGAACAACAACGAGAACAACAACTACAAAAATGCAACTATAGCAACTATAACAATAAAATCCTTTTACACACACATGCATACATTACACACCCACACACAAACACAAAGTCACACAGATGTATCACACAAATGAAGGCTGCGTTTTTGTTACTGCTTTTCACTTTTGCTATTTGTTCTGTCACTTCCGGCGGCGTAAAAAACAACAAAGATGAAGAAAAAAAGTAACAGAAAAATGGCCGCCCGCATGCAGCTTCCGCCTCGCCACGCGCATACATTTGCCTACAACATCATTGTTGTGCATTGTTGTTGCTGATATTGTTGCTGTTGCTGTTGATGTTGCTGCCGGTTTTACCCCGTTCCCCCTTCTCCTTGTTCTTGCCATGACTATGCCACACTCATTGTTGTCTTGTGCCAGCAGCGTTTATTAAATGTCACACTGCGAATTTGCCATCGGCCATAGCTGAGGCTTTAGCCATCCACATCCCCCGATCTCCTGCATCCCTGTGCTATCTGACATCCGTCTGGCAGTCTGGCTTGGCCATGACGCTCTCTCTCCCAAAACACAAAGGCACTTGTCGTGTTTGGAGATTTCACTCGCTGCCTTCACGTTTGTTGTTTTTTGTTTCTTCGTTTTTTTTTTATTCGCCTTCGTTTTTGTTGCTGCCGCCTCTGCTGTCTTGCTTTTGTTTTTACGTCTTGGCACTTTCTTTTGTTGTTGACTTTAAGTTACATATTTTTAGTTGCTTTGCAAAGCAATCCATCCATCCGCCCTCTGGGTTCCCTTTCCTCCGTGTCTCCTGTTGCCAGCACTGATGACAGCTCCCCCGAGTATCAGCCAGTGACAATTTCATTTATTTTGTGCTTCCGTTTGCTGCCTTTTAAAAAGGAAAAACATGCTCGAATTTCCCATAATGTTTGCGCAGCTCCACCCCACGCATCGGCAAATAACCTTTGTAATTTTATTTTCCTTGTGAAAATCTACATAATTTCCTTGTCACATTCGTTTTAAGAGTATTTAGTCTTCCTATTAATGACGTGCTGTACACATTTCGCAGAGTATCTGCTGGTTGTTGTATCTCTCCCTTTTGTGTAGGATTTCTTTCTTATTGGCATTGGAATTTTTTGCCACAAGTTTTTCTTGATTTACTTCAAAATCCTAAAAGCTGTTTGTGCGTATACGTAATATGGCTTCAGATTTTCATATTTTTGATGTCAACATCAATGAATTGCTGTCAACGTTGAATTAGAAATTGTCTTAACAAAGCCAAGCAAAAAGATTGCCTTAAATTTATTAAGTCTATTAACATTTTGCAATTAATTCGTGTTATTTTCCTGGATGCTTTTGTTGATTCTCGCTCGTAGCAAATAAATAAGTAATGGGGAAAAAAGTTTTATTTATTTTTAATTATTCTGTATGATGTCCATTACTTGGAAACTGCAACTTCTGTGGCAGAATGGGCAAAACAAGCAAAAATTGTAATTAAATTGCAATGAAAATGAAATGCAATTCTCCAATTAAATGCAAAATCTGTTCCCTGTGCCACAATGAGGGAGAGAGAGCGAGCGAAACGACGATAGAATGAAAGGGATGCAAGATGCAGCCAGATATGGAGTTAAAGTCGTTATGTGCAAGAGTCCAGCTGGCCAACGTCAGCTAGAATTGAGCTGAAGCAGGAACAGCAGCAACAAGAGCAAAGCAAATACGCAGCACAAAATATTCAATTACAACCAAAATTTGTGGAGAGCCAGGCAAAAAGGCAAAGACAGCTAGAGAAAGAGCAGAAAATGTGAGAGGATGAGGAAAATAAGTTAGTTGGAAGTGCGAAGAGCCAAACGAAAATGTGTACTAAATAAAATGTAGCCTCGGGTGTTTTGAAGCTGTTGAAAGTATCCGAAAAAGACAGACAGCAGAGTGAGGCAGACAAAGTTGCTGCCAGACGGGGCAACTTACACTTCAAATGGTCGGCCTGTGGCATATTGTACGAAGCCAGCTGCAACGTTCGCTCTCAACACTTTACTGGGGATGGGAATTTGCTTAGGTGTGAGCCACTTGAGAGACCAAACGAATGACACATTCGCTTGAGTTTCAATTAGGAAAATTAAATGTCCTTACGAGATTCCATTCGACTTGAAGCCGAGGCCGCCTCTCTTAACCTTGCACTGAACGACAACACAATATTTGTCCAGGCTATTTGCCATTTCTCTATTCACCAGCTGGTATTAAATTTGTTTATTCTTTCTATCTGTTACAGAGCACATCGGAGCCTGTTTATTCACCCACAATGGCCGGGGGTCTCTTTTCCATCGACCGCGAGTTCTTCGAGCGTCTGGGCACCTACGATTCCGGCTTCGATATCTGGGGTGGCGAGAATCTCGAGCTGTCATTCAAGACGTGGATGTGCGGCGGTACTCTCGAAATTGTGCCCTGCTCCCATGTGGGTCACATCTTCCGCAAACGTTCTCCATACAAGGTAAGTTCTTCAGAGTCTTTGGTATTCACAGGCTCAAAGCTCATTAATGACCGACCAATGCGATTGCAAATCATTGGTGAATTAAAAACTTGCAAACATGCAGCCACACAGTGTGGCACAAATAGTAGAGTACATTTGTGTTTGTTGCATGCACCAGAGTAAGGCCAGAGGTCGTGTTTGGTCAATAGTGCCCCTGTGCGGCTCTCTCTCGTTGCAAGTGTGTGTACTTGCCACATGCCACATAGCACAACACGTGCAGGGTCTGCGGCTATGCCACTGTCTTTGGGACACTGCCTCAATTATCAACGGTTTACGCTTGACAAAAGTTTGGCAACTGTTGTGTTGTCAGTGCCGTAGCAGCTTCAATTCCAGCAACTGCAACGGCAACGGCAACTGCAACAACACCAACTGCGGCCTCGGGGAAAAGACATTAAGCTGCAACGAACTAAATAGATACCTGCCTCATGCAAGTGACTCCTGCATGGCATGTAATGGATACTGCGAGGATGCAAAATGAGACCAGCTAAGGTTTATAACTGGGCACACACTTGGCAATTAAAGTTGATTAGAGATAGAAAGTTTCTAATGATGCCAATTTCCATGGGGACCCATATTTTTAGTATATTTAGAGTATAAGTATATTGGCATATTAGTATATTAATATATACGCATATTAGTATATTAGTATATTCGTATATTAGTATATTAACATAAATATTATTACTACTATTTTTAGACAGCTTAGAAAACTTGAGATGATAAACAAATTATACTTTTAATTTGTTCGTCCCTTACAATTCTTCTCTTAAACTAAAAAGATAGTAATTTTGGTAATCTATCAAAAGATATTCATTAAAACACAATTTCTAGAATATATTGAAAACTGTTCCATGCGTAGCTTGTTGTCTGTAGAGTACAATCGACTTGGTGCTGGCTTACTCTCCTTTGCATTAGCTTGCCACAAGCCAAACAGCCACACAAAGGGCAGGCACATACACACACACCAATACACTCGCACGTATACTTTGACAGACAGACACCCACACACGTGCAGGGTAACGCATAAACAAGAACAATACACAGTAAGCAAACACACGAAGAGGGGGGGGGCAAACATGGATCGGAGAGGGAATGTAGACAAAGATAGATAGCCAGAGAAACGACCACAATAGAACCACCATCAGCAGTAGCATCAGGAGCAGCAGCTTGTAGCTTGCAGCTTGTAACTGCAGCTGGTTGCAGCAAGTGGACAACCAGCAGAACTACGAGTATAGTAGATACACATGACGTTAACCGACTCATTCAGGTAATTAGGCTGGACTAGTACACCACCAATGTCTCTCGGTCGGCCCTTCTTCTGTTTTCAAGTTGCAAGTGCATTGTAAAAGCTGTGCTCCGCTTTCCTCTGGTCTGCTTTGCTCTGTTTGTTTGCCAAATATGCTCACTGGCTTTTGCCGCCGCCTCGTTGCATAGTATTGTGGCAATTGGCAGCCAGGTAATGTTGCCAAAACTCTCTAAAGACAACTCCCTATCATCGTCTTTTCTAGTGGCGCACGGGCGTGAATGTGCTGAAGAAGAATTCCGTACGCTTGGCTGAGGTCTGGATGGACGATTACTCCAAGTATTACTATCAGCGCATTGGCAACGATAAAGGCGATTATGGCGATATCAGCGATCGCGTCAAGCTTCGGTAATTACAATATTCATATTCATATTCATTCAGATACTTTTAATATTCTGCTACATTATTAGTGAGGATCTAGAGTGCAAAAGTTTCAAATGGTATTTGGATAACATCTACCCCGAGCTCTTCATACCCGGCGATGCTGTGGCCAATGGCGAGGTAAGTTTTCCGTTCTGTGTTTTGTCCGTGCGAGCACGTAGCTTTTACAGCATGTGGCAAGCGATTACCCTTGAGATGTGGCAACCCGTACCCGGTTCCAGTTCCTGGCTCCTGACTCCTGGCTCTTGTCTCTTGTCTTCTGGCTCCTTGCTGAAGCAATACTAACCCATTAATGTGCCATTTATGGAAAAGTAACAAGACACATAAGCACATACGAATTCCCCCCCTCTATTCTTTCTACAGATAAGAAACTTAGGTTACGGCGGTCGCACCTGCTTGGACTCGCCATCTGGCAGACGCAACTTGAAGAAGGCTGTTGGCTTGTATCCTTGCCACAAGCAGGGTGGCAATCAGGTTTGTTACCACCACAAAAGCAAGCAGCACTGCGACCGCCACAAACTCCGTTGAAGCACAAAACCGTTAAGATTCCCAGTCTAATATGTACTTACTATATAACATATCTTATCTAATAATTACGACCCTGTGTACAGTTTTCTCTCTACCTCCCAATTTACTAATTTCACTAATTTGGCGCACGGTGCGAAACATTTTTCTCTAATTTCCCTATTTGTAAAAAGTCTACAGCGAAAACAATAATAAGAATAGTTGTCGATAATGCGTTCCATGTTTACGTTTGGTCTGTGAGTCGTTTCGCTCTTCATATGATGCATCAACCTTAATTTGCAGATCAAAAACATTAACACCAACATGTGCCTCGATGTTGATGGAAAGAATGAGGACGAGTCGCCTGTCGGTGTCTACGGCTGCCATGGCCAAGGAGGACATCAGGTATCCAATTCCAAATCCAAATAAAAACTCAAAATTCCATCGTTTGTCCCCCGGATGTTAATTCTGAGCTGCCTTTCGATTTTTTTGCTTGGGCTCCTCATCGTATTTTGCATTTGGTTTCGGCTTCATTGGCTTTGGGTGAAAAACGAATGCTTTCTGATGGCTTCGCTTTCAGTTGTCGCCTGTAATAAAACTGTAACATACTTAGTTTCCTGCTTGCTTAATTAACCAATTGACTATACGACTCTCAACTGGAAACAGAGTACTAAACTGTATATATATATTCGAAATACTCTAAACTTTTTAGCTTGACCTTACTTCCTATATTAAGGGCAAACAAATTAGCAACAACTATTAACAATGGATTCTATTTTAACTATGTTACGTAATATAAATTCTTGCCTTTTATATGAAAATCAAAGTGGAAAACAACTATTAACCAAGGGTGTTTTTTTTTTAGTTTACATAATTTAAAACAATCTTTTCTAGATTAATTCGTTCTTAACTCGTTCTTACTTTTTGCATTCTCGTTTCTTCGTTTCTACGTTTTAATCGACTAAGTTTCTTTTCTTTAATTATTTCACTCTCGCAGTTACCTCACTTTTTTTAATATTGTATTTCTTACTACTAACAACTTGTTATTCTTTTACAATCTTGTAAATCACTTGAATTTGATTTTTGCTCTGGTTGCGCTCGTAGTATTGATTCTGGCCGCAGGTCTTGTGGGATTTTTGATACGTTTTTGAGATGGACAACAAGTAGAAATTCCCCCCAATCCAAATCGTAGTCGTATTAACCAATGGCCCAAAAATAAAAAAAAAACTAAAATAAAAAAATAATTAATAAATTCTTTTTTGAAAATCCTGCGGTTTTGAGCACTAATTTCACGGAGTTTGTGGTCTATGAAATGTATTTGCAAATACTTTTTCGCAATTACCATATTTAACATGCTCGCAAAATGAAAGTATTTATCAGAGAAAAATATTAAAAATTTTGTTTTTTCGTTTAATTGCCATGGACAGAGTAAAACTCATTGACATTACAGAACAAACACAAATACACAAATATGACAGAGACTCGTACACAAACACAAGTTTTGTAAATTGAAATTTATGCAATGTTGCAAAATTAATTAAATTGCAATCATAAATTAAATGACAAAAATGATAAATCATTTCCATGGCTTTAACCGTCCGGCATCGTGCTGTGCTGGTTTTTATTTGCAAACCAACCAACCAACCAACCAACCAGACAACCAACAACAATAATACATCAAAATACAATAACAGCCATAACAACGCCAGCAATAAACACAGAAGCAAAAACTGTGACAATTTTGCCAACATTTAATAACAACTATTTCGACAACAAGAACGCATAACAAAACTGCATACAAATGAACTGAAACAGACAACAAGAAAACGGAAAACACTATTTAAAACACAGGGATAAACAACAGACACACACACAAATACACACATATACATATATAGACAGGCAGAGACACATTCAACATTAAATGGAAAGTGTTGACCTCGTTCCGCTTGCAGCGCACACGTGACGTAACGCTTTGAAAATCGCCAGACAACTCCTCCTGCCACGCCCCAAACTGTTGTAATGCGTTTGCCAAGTTGTAAATGAAAGAAAATCCGTTTGAATTGCATAGAAAAAGACTAAAGGATACTCAGTGCTATCGATACATTAAACTTCCCCATCTTGAACTTCTGTAGTAAGGGGTATAAAATAGTCACTCTGATGTGTGGAAGCAACGTTGCATAAAATAATCAACATTTGCTAACTTTCAGCATGCCAGATGTGGGCGTGGAAAATGTAAATTCTTACACTCTCGCAAAAAAGAGGAATCCCCTTTTACCTCTGACTATCCAAAGTAAAGTGTGCTCAATTCTTTTGACTAACATCACGTCAAAGGATTCGCTCAGTAGTTCTGCCAGCGCTTTGCGCTGACGGTTAACAACAAAAAACAACAGCTCGAAAAAAAGCGACGCAATATAATAAAAAAATTTTAATTTTCTCATAAACGCGCGAGTCTAGAAAAAACTGGGATGAAAAAGAGAGATGCAGAAAAAACTATGGACTGTGCTGATAAAACGGAAAAACTTTCGCATGCATATTAAAAAATTGTGCAAGAGATACAAAAACCAAAAACCAGACCAAAATGGGGCAGCAAAGCATAACAGCAAAAAAAAAACTCAAAAGTGTACAGACTGTTAAAGTAAAAGAAAAAGATACATACATAATTAAAAACGTATCATGCATCACGGAAAAAAATACGCCGTGCCATCTAGGAAAAGTCTCGCAAAAGGCTTTCACTGAAGAGAGAAATGCAAATGCAAACCGTGAAAATGAAGGCCACACAGCACTGAAATGAGGCTGACGGCGGCAATACCGAGTGGAAAAAAACAAAGTGCAAAGGGCGAGGGGCGAGGAGCGAGGGGCGAAGGCAAAGCGTAAAGAGGCGCAGTAAAGATGTAAACGCGAGTAAAATTGTTAAATGTAAATACAGCGCAACTTGTTATTTATGCAATGGAAACGTTGAAATATGTTAATAACTCTGCCGTGTCTGCAGCAGTTTCTGACATTTTTCCAATTTCCCAAATGGTATTTCGGTTGCAGTTGAATTAGTAATGTTGCAACATTATAAAAACAATAACATCAGAGGCCAGACGTACAACATTAGAAACAGCATTTAAATGCCCATCATGTTGAACGAACCGTTGTTGGCGAGTTATGCCGGACGGAAGCGGAAATGAAAATGGTAACACAAACAAAATGGCGGCCGGACAGCCATGGCCCTGGCTGCTGGCTGCTGGCTGTTGGATGCTGACTGCTGGCCCTGGAAAACAAAAGGCAAAGCCAGCTGGCGTTGGCAACGTGGATAAATTATAAATAATCAGGGCCAGGCCGCAGACAAAACCCAGACACACACACAAACACACACACACACTCATGCAACGATGACACAGACTGGTAGCTGCTTGGCATTTAATTTAATATTAAATATCTAATAATAAGTAATGCGGCTACTTGGCGAAAACGTTGTGCAGCAATTTTTCAAGCCTTCCACCACAATTAGTATTAATACCCTTTCTTCCTGCTCTCCACACGCAGTACTGGATGCTTAGCAAATCGGGTGAAATTCGACGTGACACTGCCTGCCTAGACTATGCTGGTAAAGATGTGATACTCTTCGGTTGCCATGGCTCTAAGGGCAATCAGGTGAGTCTTTGATGTATTTTCTAATTATGCGAAGTAAAACTAATCTAATTTAATTGTGCAGTTCTGGACATATCGTGAGGGCACAAAGCAGCTGCATCACGGCTCCTCGGGCAAGTGCCTGGCCATCAACGAGAGCAAGGATAAGCTGATCATGGAGGAGTGCGATCCACGATTTGTGCGCCAGCAGTGGCTGATGGAGAACTACGACAGTTCGAAATTGTGAGGCTACTTCTTTGCGAAGGGCACTCTACTGGTGGCCACATCGCAGAGTCAGCGCGCATAGCACAGACACTAAGAAGGACGCAGGAGTTGAAAGAGTTTATATAGAGAGAGAAACGGAACAGAGAAAGGATGTGTTAGTTTGTAAGGCCCGCGAGCGTTGTGCAATAGGCAGTAGTTAAAGTATTTGCCATGGCTTTTAACTGAAGCATTGAAATGCGTTTAAAACACACACATGCACACATACATAATTACTAAAAAAAAAGCAAAAAGAAATATATTAGGATAGAGTACTATTTTTAAAATTTTATTTTCAATTGAAATTCGAAGGAAAGTGAAGGACTGTTGTACAGTAGAACATAAGTTATCTAAGCCAAACGGATACGGAGCGGAAGCGCAACAACCGTTAACAGTTACATCTAGTACATTAGAAGCATTACAAAATGTAAACGCAGACACACACACATACATACATATATAGTATAAGTAATTGTATAGTTTATGTAGTTAACCCAATTGGGTTCAACTGGCAAATTCGTAGCGCAATTTTTGCATTTACATGTTATAAACTTTTAGCACAATTTTTCGTGGCAAACTTTTTTTTTTGCGTGTGCATGTGGCTAATGTGTATTTGACAGGCCAATAACTGATGTTATGTTTGTTGTGCAGTGCATAAAGACACTAACACACTGACACATACACATAAACATACATACATCTAAGTACTTATAATATTTATGAATTCTCCTGACATCAAATGACTTTGCAAAAGTCGCGTTCCAAATATGTTTAGTCTGTAAGCTTTGCTGTAAGTCGATGTATTGTTATTGTAGAATGGAAAGCGTTTGGTGATTTTTATTACCCCTCCCTTAACTTCCAATCCCACATTCCCTTCCCTTACTATCCCATCCATTAATCATTCCAAATTAAGTACCTCAGAGTATATGTACTTAATACAACACATTCTTTTCGTTTTATTTATTTTGTTTTAATATATATTTTTCACAAATTCGGAAGAAAAACAAGTAAAAATTAATCACAGAAGTATTGAAGTGCATATTCTAATGGCAATTGTGTGAATCGGCATATTTGACCATTTAATCATTCCTAAATTCAATCCCAAAACACAACCGCCAGATTGAGAAATTTTGTAAGTACTTCTCTGCTCCTGCAAATATATGCCAAATTATGTTTAGAAATTAGAATTATAATTTATAATATTGAGTATGTTCTTAATTACTCGATCGCGTATCGTTTTGCATTTTGTTATGAACTCAGAAAGAGGACAACATATCCCGTTTGTTAAACAACGCCAGCTTGTAGAAGATGAATTTTGTATTTATCTCTTACTATCGTATCATCAGTTCTGACAGACTTATCGATATCACTTAAATTTAACTAAATCTAAATCTAAGAAGCAAGTATGCAATAGTGCCTTCAACTTTTTACTGATACAACAACAAAACCATAAAACACACACAGACATAATTGCTTATCCCATTTAGCTCAACAAAATTAAACAAATTAACCAGCTCAAATGGGTCTACTTTAGGTCACAAAACAAATATCGACTGTAAATACAATAAACTGTACAATTGAATATCGTAAATGTAAATAATCAAACATGGTCATAATTCCTCTGTCTAATCAAAGTAAATATTTTATTAGGACATCAAGTTAATGACTATGAAAGTAACATACATACACATGTTTGATTTGCGATGTTAGGCTTCAACCTAAGCGACATTTATCATTTAGCGTACAAAACCTAAAGCCATAAAAGTGGTCAAGAAATTTTTGATAATGATACAATAATAACCTAAGCTCGTAGTGAATGTCTAGTACGTAAGAACATTACACAAGTTGTACAAGAACACAGATCACGTTACAAATAAAAAAAAACACTTCGTGTACTGATTTGTTGAATTTCTTTTTGGTTTTAAGATAGAAGGGTATTATAATTTCGTGTTTATAATAGGCAGAAGGAGGCATCTCCGACCCCATGAAGATATATTCTTCACCAGGGTCAACAGGCGATACGATTTAACCATGTTCGTCTTTATGGTCGCCTGTCCGTCTGTCTGTCCGTCGGTCTGTTCTTCCGTATAAGCACCTAGTTCTCAAAGACATTAGGAAATAGAGACATCATTTTCGACAGCACTTGCTGTTTTTGCTTACGTATGAAGTTTGATTTAGACTTTTGCTACGGCCACTTCACTAATTATTAATTTTAGTACTAACTACAATATTTATGACTGCTGCAAATTTGGTTGCGATCAAATAAAATTGTAGAAGTTATTAGAAGAAATACTCTGTGGTATAATTTTTGAACATAGTCCTATATCGATATAGCAAATATAGACTTCGGTATTTTAATATTTTTCGGTATATTAATTTAGTATATTTATATTTTGTTGAAAATGAATGGCGGGAATCTAACAGTCGAGCACAATCAATTATATCTTTCTTACATGTTTGAATTCACCTAGAGGTTTAAGGTTCCAATGGGGTTTTTGAACACTTAATATTGGATTAGCTCTAAAAATAAACAATTTGAAAAACTGCTTTTTTATATATTTTATTGCACATTTGGAATTTTATCAACAAGGCTAAAAGTTTTTAGGGCTTCGCTAGACATTTGCATTTTGTTTGATCCAGGACCTCAGAGCACCAACATAGGTGTACATGGCAGGACGTCCCTTGGCGCCGCAGCCAAAGCCCCAGGACACAACACCGAATAGTTTGCCATCAACTGTCAGTGGGCCACCAGAATCGCCCTGGCAGGAGCTCACTTGACCAGTGGGATGACCAGCACAAATCATACGGTCCGTGAGTCCAGGAATATTTTGAGCATTGCAAAAGTCGCGACTCCAGAGCTGAACCTTGGCGAACTTAAGACGGTTGGGCAACTGCAAATTCTGGTTAATGGCTCCGAAACCGCTGATGGTTGCCATTGTATCAGCTTCGTAGTTCGCATCAGCATCCGCCAACTGGATCGTTTTCACCGCACCGCCCATCATGACGGGGCTGCTCAGGCGAATAAGCGACATGTCAAAGTCCTGACTTTGAGAATTATATTGCGGATGAATGATGAATTGAGCAATGCCCATGGTCTGACCGTTGCCAGCATTCAGATCATTGGTGCCCACCACAGCCATCATTTGACTGGGACTCTGACCCTTGGTGCAATGTGCTGCTGTCACAATCATCGTATCCGATATCAAAGAGCCGCCGCAATGATGACGCCCATTCAGCTGTAGCGACACCTGATGGGGAAATTGTCCCTGAGAGGCAAACTGTCCGCCAATGATGCGCGACTCATCAACGCCGCAAACCACATTTCCAAAGGCTGCTAGCAGCAAGAGGACGATAAGGTTATATGCCGAAGACATTGTTCGAAGAAGTGTACTGGAGCTGTATTGAAGTTGCTGTCGCCGACAGGCTTTATATAGTCAGTGAATTCGCAAACAATGAAAATTGCGGCTTATCAGTTAAACAGCAGGCGCTTTGCTGACCCAGTTCCAATTCTTATGCTTACCCGAAGAGGAACTTTACGATCTAAAAGATATGAGAACTAACTAGCGAATCGTGCTTAATGAGCCACACAATCGACACAGCACTGTAGGGGCTCGACCTGACCTTATTTCCTGTGCAAAATTCAAATTTTTGCCGACTTCAAATCAAGTTCATTATCAAATAATTAACATGGCTTTTTATATATTTGTCAACACCAAAAACAGACAATTTGTTATTGCAATGCATGTTTAGTGGTCAGTACGTGTGTGATGGCCATTGCTAATCATCCAGACATTCTTCCAGATCTCCCGCTTGAAAACATTACGATAGTTCTGCACAGAAACCAAAAACTCGGGACCAAACAAAGTTTGAATAACAACATTCTCGGCAGCCAAATTGCGATTAGTTGCCGCATGTACAATCACCAACGGAGAATTGCTCTTCATGAGCAGCGTAAATAAAAATTATGTCAAATTCATATCAAGTGCTAAACAAATGTGCAATCATACTCACTGGCAGAGTTTCGCCCTCGCTTTCGAAGCGTTTGTTGGGGTCGACGTGCATGCAAAACCAGTTGGTAAATGCCTTGGGTATATCTCCATCCGGACACATGATTTTCTAAATGGAATTTACTGTCAGCAATTTTGAATGTGAATGATTTTCAACATGTACTTACGCTGCGATGCACAAGACCCAGAGGCAAGTTGAGTTCGCCATACTTTTGCGAGTTGAATGATGTCGAAATAGATTGAGACAGATTGGTCAGCTTGGGAGCGCTGTACAACAAAATGGGATCATCGGGTGACTCCACACACTCCAATCGAAAGCGCTGACCATACTTTAGTCTCTCCCCTGTGCGATCCTGCTCATCGCCGCTAACGATGCGAAAAGAGTTGCGCACACAAGGACGCTCCGAGGGAGCAACGGTAAGTTCGCAATTCTCGTTAATGGTTTGGCTGGATCGTATGGCATGCTCGTTAATGACCACGGATAAAGCGGGATGCAACTCGGACGTATCCATATCTGCAATATTCATGTAGATGGGCATCAGCTGAATCACAGCACCAATCATAATGTCATGCTTGGGAGCTGCCAGCTGAACCTCTTTCTGAAAATTGTCGAAGAGTGTGCGTGCCTTCTCGACGAGCAGCTCTCCACGGTCACGCATCTTTCTGAAGCTGCTCATCTTATCCTAAATTGAATTAATTTTGCAGTTGTGAGTTTTTCCCGGAAAACGTGATACATTACCTCCTCCAAGCAATGGTCTTCGAACCAATTGCCAATGCGCACATTGGAACGATAACGGTTTGAGCCCGATTCAAAATTTGAGACTGAGCAAGGCATGGCGAAGGATTTGTAAATGAATGTGTGTTGAAATGACTCTCGGGTATTATTGTTGCTCTCAAAATTTATTTGACTCTGAATTATATTAATAAATACACATTTGAATAGTAAGGCAAAGCACGAATAGATAAACATATTGTATTATTTGTGTTGACATTGTTAATCTTCCGTAATCCAAGCCCACTTTATAGCGTTAAACTAACGCTGTTCACTGCATTTATTGCTGCAAACGCTTTGGTTCAAAACTATTGCATACTTTTGGCTGCCATGATATGAATCCACATAAATCCGTTGCATACTTTTGGCTGTCATTTGAAATTAGTTGTTGACCACACGTCGTATGTGTAATGCAATACAAATTTAAATATGTACATTTGAAATCTTTTTATTTATATTAAACTGTTTGTTATTTACATCTACTCACATTTATTTCGAGTGTCTGGCTCAGTTTTCGTCATGTTGTCAAGTGGATTATACCGTTAGGCATTTATATGGTAACGTTGGAGTGTGTAATACGATGGGTGTGCCTGAAATAGCAAATAACAACAATGTGATCAGCAGCAGCAGCGATTCGCAGGAAGCGGCAAGGTACGAGAGGTGGCCGCTGTGCTTGTTGCCTGCCTAGATATTATTCATTAGTCAGATAAGCACTTTGTATCAACATGACTTAATTGCCAGCGTTGGCGCTCTGTTGGCATTTGAGTTGTTGGCCCATTGCTCTTCTATCCGCTATCTGGAACGCGGCGTGCACTTCACGTGAACGTGATCGCCTCACTCGGCCGATCCACAGCACGTTCCTTATCAAAACCTATCGTTGACTAAAACGAATGTCACTCAATTAGACGGGGGGACTTTTACGATGGGCGGAGGCATTTGCCGGTTATATGGGACATACACATATTTGCCAGGCTCGTTTGCTATAATATTTGCCTGCCATTATCATAATCGGTTATCAGAGAGCGGCACTGATTTATTTCAATTAGTTTGCACTCTAAACATTTATGGCTTCCATAATTTTCACTTTATCAATGGAAAAAACTCCACTTTCTAATCCAAACCGTAAATCTACACCGCTAAATGACTAATAATAGTCCGCCGATTAATTTTGATTTTCACAATAAAATTCCATCCGCTTGACTGAATTTTTTTTTTGTCGACGTCCTTAAGTCGGTTTTTGGAGTAAACAAAGCTTCATAAACTTTTACAGATAGATTTGTAAGTGCAGAAAAATGACATTACAATTTCGAGAACTTAAAATACAATAGATTATGTCATTGTTTAGCAATTTAACTTGTAAATGAGATTACCCAAACTAAAAACGCAATGAAATAAGGGCATTAAAGGGCGTGATGCAATATTTAAGCTACATAACAGACTATCCATAAACATCTAATAACTTTTATGCGATTGTTATTGAAACACACCCACTTTCTATTGCGTGATTGTATCTAGGAACTTTTCTTTGTTGAGTCTCGGTACTCTTGATAAGTTAAAAAATTGAATTGAAGTCTGCTTTTGATAACGCTTAAGACTCTTCGAAGAATTACCTTATCCCATATGTTTTTTGTATTGATCAAGTGGCCGAATTACTTTATCTTCCCATGTAGCAGAGACATCAATCAGTAAATTGCGTCAAACGATGATTAAATGGCGCTGCAATTATCTGGCAATGTTTAATCCAATATATTCCAGACTGCGAAAATAACAATAAGTATCTCAATGTATTATTGACCATCAGCACGCGCCAAGCACTTGATGGACTTGCGTAAATGATAAAAGATAGACCCCATAGATGATTAGAAGGTGCCACAGTGACTCCATTAAATATTGATGGCGTCATTGGAAATGTTGCCCTTATCCGAGACGTGAGCTACATAAATACTTATTAACTTATCGTCAATTAGATTGACATAAATATTTGGTGGCCCTTGATTTATAAAGCATTCACAATTGAAGTGATATCATCTCAAGATATCGTTCTAAATTGAGTTTACTGCTGTTTAATTCACTTGGGATGAAATATTTATGACCTGGTTTTTGCTCTTTCAGAAGGACCATCATAAGTCATGGAAATTGGATGTTAAATAAAAATCGAATATGATTATCCGAAATGATAGTGTCAACATTGATTTAGTTAAGCATTAAATTGGGTCTTAAGCTGGCGCTATAAGAGCTACAACAAATCTAATTGCGTTGGTTATTCCAAATTGTATAACACACTTGAAGTTGTCAAATAATCGGGCCGATAAGCATCGCGATCAAGAGAACCTTGTTGCTTAGCTATATCTTCAATATGTACTATTGTAGACGATTAAAGTCGTAATTCGAATCATGTGACAGCTTAATTTTACACTCGCTTCCATTCATAAAGGCCAAATCAAGAGTTCAAGTGCTACTGTTCGTCGGCTTTTTTATGGTGCAAAATTTTTGCTTTGATATCGCCCAAAAGCTCTCTTAATCTCTCTCTCTCTCTCTCTCTCTATCTCTCATTCGCTCTTCTCATTTCCTCTTTTGAAAATTAAAAGAAGTTGTGCTCATATTTCTATAATCACATTGAATTCATATTCAGTGCTCGTTAACTGAGAATGTCAAAATATTACACGTATTTCTAGGGCCGCCAAGTCGATGCACCGAATGATAAATTTGCATTTCTGATAAGTTGGCAACGTCCGCTCTGAGCCCACGTCAATAACTTTATATAAATGTGTTAACAGTGCGATGTCAATATTGTAAAAGATGCTTCAATTGCTCAATGCCAAGTTATCACTCAAGTGCAGCGCAGGCCAATGCTTTTATTATGTCCCACACGAGTTCCTCACGCAGTCCACAACAACACTGCACAATGCAGCTGGCTCCAGAACGTGCTCGTGAGCACGTGAATGTCAGGGGCAGTAGAGAGCGCAAATGAGCGAAAGCGAAAGAGACATATCGAGTAGAGTGTGAAATAACGGCTCTTGAAGTTCGCAAGCTGCAGTCTGCAATTTTGCTGAGAGAGCAGTAACCGGTTCACTCAGTTGTTGTTATTGTTGTTGTTGCTCTACCGCTTGATTTGCTCATAAGCTTCGCTCATAAGCAAGTGAGCCGACAAACGAAAGCACAACAAAAAACAAAAGAAAAAAAAACAAGCCCATAGAGTACGACCTAAGCTCACGTGCTGAGCTTGCAGTCAGTGAAATAGTGAATAGTGACAGTAAAAGCTTTGTATAGTAGGCTGCAATTGCCGCAGGCTAAAATAGCAATAAAAACATCATTTAATAGTTTATAACTTGAGCAATAAACGTTGTCATTATCACTATCAGCAGCTAACACACAGAGTAACAAGACGAAGAGTGTTCGGGTTTATTCGGCTCAACTGATGAATCAAGTTGAGTGCTGTCGGTTTTTTGTTTTTGTTTTTTTTGGTTTTTGATTACTGCCTCCCACCTGCGGCTTTGTTTCAACGCGACTGAAACACAAACAGAAACAGAATTATAAAAACGTTCAATTAGCTCAGGTAGTAAGTCATTACAGCGCCAGCGTTCGGCCAGGCCGCTTCTCTGCCACTAAATACGACGACGACAGCGACGACGAAGACGGAGCAGCAGCAGCAGCAGCAGCGACAGCAACATCAACTCCCTGGCAAATAAGAAAGTTACAGTGTGCGCGTGGTGAAAATTGATCGCGAACAAAAGAAGTGCTTACAAATTGGAAAATCTAGCTCGTGAGTGTCTGCTTATATGTACGTTTCGGAGTATGTCTAAAGACTTCTTATCATAAGCAAGTAGTTAATTTAAATTACACAAGCGAATTTCTGCAACGTTGCAATCGGTTATCGTTGCTTCTGTTTAACGAGTTTCAGTCCGCTCTCTGTTTATGTCTGATGTTGACGGCAATGAATTGAATTCGAGTGAAAAAAAAAAACAAAACTTAAAACTGAAAATTGAAAACAGCTGATGCGAGTCTGTTTCAATTTGTTGCTTCGTTTCCATTCATTTTTGTTTCGTTTCGCAAAGGTGAGTGAGTTTCATCTGAAACTCGCCTGAATTGCAATTAATTAGTTGCGTACTTTATGCAAATGATTTTAGGAGGGCAGCCTTACGAATTTTATCTCTATTAGTCATGTTAAAGTGCTGCCCTTCCCTTACCCTTCTACTGCTGTTGAGTGTCATTAGCTTCTTGCACACTTCTCGCAGTATAATGATAGATTTCAATTAATCGATTGTACAACAGTGTAATTCCATGGTCGTGAAAGTAAGCTTCAGCATAAGCGCATGGCTACCCACTGAAGAGGGCACAATCGAAACAGTTTAACACAACTGAGATCATTAAAGCTGGTTTCGAGTGCAAAAATGCGCCGAGTAATGTTAACAAGACGATTCCGGTCGATAAGCTAATATACTTGTCAAAGTCAAGCAATTCACCAAATAATATAATCAACACTCCAACAAACAAACACATACCCTGCAATCACAATCGACAATAGAGCATCAAGAGCCACTCGGCCGAAACGATACCAAAGCGATTCGAATCGAATCGAATCATGTGCGCGGTTCGCTGCGATGCATTGTGGTCTCTCTATGAATAGGTACTACTACGCGTATATCGCAGAGGCCCGCATCTGCACTTGAACTTCAAAACAGGCGCCATTAAAATCGTCACAATGCGAAATTCAATTAAAATCTAGCTGAAAAAAATAAAATGATACTGCAATTATCGTGCGAATAAAATTAAAATAAATTGCGGGTATTTAAATGAAATAGAAATTCGCCGCATACAACGACAGTCTCAAAACACTGTGCGACACACGAATAGAGAGGAATTGTTGCACGTGAAACGCTTGTTGATGCGAAATTTATTGTGAAGCACATGTGGAAAATTTTTGAAGTATTACTGGGACCATAAGTGTTAACGGTTAATGACAGTCTGACGTATATTGTAGATGACGACTTCGGCCAGCCAAAACAAAAAAAACCAGAACCGGAGGGCCCGACTTTTACGAGTCTGCGATAAACTTGATGGTTTTATAATTAAGCTAACACGACCTCCATATATCGTTTATTGCAGACACTTAGCAGTCATATTTTTGTTAAATGGTTAGCTGTGACTGCAGAAATACAGATCCATAAAAATCGAGACGAACTATATAATCTAAGATGATATGTAAAAATTATAATAATCACTCGAATTGCTGCCAACACATTAGGCAAAAGTCGTGGCGCATAGGAAATACTGGAATTTGTACATCCGTGTAGTTGTTGGTTGTTGGGGGGTTTAATCTATCGTTGGGCACGGGTACTAACTAGCACATAAGTACAGTACGTCAATCCGTAACTCTCGGCTAGATAAGTGTGCTTGATTTATGGGTTTTCGATAGGCCCGCCAAAAAAGCCTCCTTGACAACTTCAATTACTATTATTGTCAGCGGTAACTAACAAGTAGTTATTTACTTGGATGTGTTTCATAGATCTTGTGAAGTGTTTGTAAATCTGTTGGCTGCCAAGAATAGCGCACGTCCAGAAATTATCGAAAAATGAAATTAGCAATGGTGATTGTTGACAATAAATAGCTGCAAACAGTCGTAAATGTTTATGATGCTATATCAAAACACTTAAATTTTCGCTGGACACACGCTTCAGCCATAGACTTTGTCTGATATTGGCCATAAATTTATTTTAACAATTTCCTCTAATATATATATACTATATATGTATATATATATTTACACTCCGGTATTAGCCAAGTTAAGGTTCCATAAATTAGAAAATGAAGATTTAATGCATGATAAATGAACAAATAAGCCAAGTCCGCTTATTGTTCTTCTAATCATCATATAATACATTTCACAATTGCGCCATAAATGGAAACTGGTTCCGCAATTGAAACTACATTTAGTATTTATAACTATTTTTGTAATTCCCAGATTAAAGGCTTCTGCGTATATTCTTTATACAATATATTAATTCAAGCATTTTTATATTCTATTTACACAGATGCAAAGCAAGGGCTTGTATAATCATTAGGTTGTCGGTGCTTTTTCAGCCGTTCGCCGGGTTTATATAACTAACCGACAACCGAATCACACTAGCCTACAAATATGCGAAACTTTTTCATAGGAAAATCCGAAAGCTAAACTGTTTGCTCGCAATCTATTGGCTACTCACGACATTATTTTATTTGCGAAATGTA
This sequence comes from Drosophila nasuta, assembly GCF_023558535.2. Lineage (NCBI taxonomy): Eukaryota > Metazoa > Arthropoda > Insecta > Diptera > Drosophilidae > Drosophila > Drosophila nasuta. Next base: position 1,271,770 of record NC_083457.1, read on the forward strand.
AACCGAAATTAATTTAAAATTCAAGTTAATAATTGGACTGGTCGTTGCTCAAAAACCAGTAGCAATTATCAAAGCGGTTAATGATGAAGCAAGTTGACCTCCATGATTTAGTAGCTGACAGAAAGTGTGAATAATTTGCTTTATTTTACTTGAACAAATTTAGGGATCAGAATAATAACTTTATAAGCATTTGACATTTTTCTGCATATTTCGAATGTCTATAAATAGATTTTTGGTTAACAAAATTAACAATCATTAGCTTACTCTGGCAATGTTATGCATGCTATGAACATGAGTTGGCCTTCCGAAGCACCTGATCGACATCTTCAGACTGAAACGTGCTACTCTGGTTTAGCAACTTCAAAATGCAAAATCATTTTGAAAATTTTTACTTTTGGCAAAGTGCTTGTCACCACCATTTAGTATTGATACTAAATGAAAAACTCGATAATTGCATGAGCCGATAACAAAACTGTTGACAAAAATGCTCTACAATTGGAGGAGCAGAGTATTAAGCCCAACGATCAGTTAGTAACAAATTGTCCGGAACTTGTTAATAATATAAATTGATTATTTCTTTTATTAATCTTATTATATAAAACCCGTTCCTGATCATTGTGGAGTTAAATTGCGAATGCGAATGCTGAAAGTCAATTAATTGAGTCTGCTAAAATGTTTGCGATAAAAATAAAAATTCTTAGAAATTGCCAACACCCACAACAAACAAACAAACAAAACAAAGAATTCAGGTTTCCAGAGGGCACTGAAACTCCGAGTCCAAGTCCGAATCCGAATTCGAATACGAATCCGATTGAATCTCAACCTTAAGTGGTGCTTACGATACTTTCTAAATAAATTTTGGGGGCTCTGACGCGGCCAACCACTTATTGAAATTCCACTCACAACGTAGTAAAAAATAAATACAAATAAAAACACATATTTTTAAAGTGTTTCAATAGAATTACGCGTAAACAGAAGCTGAATTATAATTGATTTACCTGTGCGAATTCGTTTGTGACCAGTTTGGGTTTATTTTTGGGCAACTTTACAACAAAGAAATGCTTTGTAATCGCTTTAAAGCGGTAAACAAATTACATCATCGACGTAGCCCGAAAATTACAAACACTTTCGAAAAGTGTAGAAAAATTACAACAAGAAAAGAAAAACAGCTGAGTTTGCAAATGCTAGAGCCAGATCGCATTGAGCCAGAGCCAGAGCCAGAGCCAAAGCCACGACTATTGATAATTATGTAAATTTATTATGGACTGATTTGTATATACAATTGATACGTAATTAACTTGTTCTTGTGACAAGCAAGCACACAGGTGACGGAACCGACTAAATAAACTAGACAAAACTGTACCCAAAGAAACGAGACTATTTCATTTTGATATAATTATTATGAAAATATGCGTATGAGATCAATGTTTGTTATAATTATAGAAAATCAAAGCGCCCACACAAATTTTCGACCAAAATTTGGCAATTCATCGCAAACACTTGTCACAAATATTTGCCGTCGTCGATCGTCGAGCGTCGATCGCCGATCGGCGTTAACTATGGAAACGTGTGTAGGGAGAGACAAACTCGTGAGCCAGTTTCAAATCGGTTTGGGTTTACTTTTCGCGTTTGCCAGATCAATTTAGACCCCTAGCGCATCTATCGTATTGATTGACTTGCTAAATTTATCGTACTAATTTGCTATACTCTCCTTACAGATTATCGTGTCTGGCCCCCGTCAACTGGATCGGCCGAGCGGTAAAACGGCAGCACGACAGCAGCAAGCAGCAAGCAGCAAAGCGGCAAACCGGCAAAGGCAAAGTAAAGGCGGCGGAACGTGCAAAACCCCTGACGTGCAATCCGAGGCGGAGAATCGGAAGCGAGACGCTTGCGCAGATCTGCCGAGATCAAGTCAACAACTCAATCCAATAAACTAAACACAACTAAATAAATCGTGTAAATAACAACTCAGCAACTCAGCAAACGCAGCAGCAGCTCAGCGCCTCAGCTCTCAGCTTCTCAGTTCAAGTTGCAGCTTATTTAAAGGCAACGCGTCTTGCTGTTAATCGTTCAGAACACTTTAAGCTGCCCAGCGTGTAGCAACGCGAGTGATCACAATACACAAAACCGCAAAAGTTAAAATTAAACAATAACAGCCGAATAATAATAAAAGTGATTGTCGAAAATGTGTTAAAACCGCCAAGCGACGTGCTTGCCCTCTGTTCAAAAGAATTTCGTATTCTTACATTTATTTTTATTTCGATTCGTCACACGAACCTTGCAAAATCCTCGCCCTGCTTTTGACTGCTTCTTATGCAATCCGCCCTGTTGTTGTAATCGCAAACAACACTCAGTCAGAGCCAACGTGTGTAATCTATAAAGATTACAACTTAAAACCTATAACCGTAAATTATTAACCGAATATAACCAAAAACCAATACAAACAAAATGTCAGCATCTAAGGAAGCGATTTGCTCCACTTCCGAAAAGGAGCCCGAGAAGCCACAATTAGGTAAGCAAACTTCCAACATTTGTAAATTGTAATTCGTTTCATTAATTAAATGCTTGCATACTTTAAGCGTATCAAGCTAATGCAAATTATTATTGAATTAGGTATTAATATGATTATTAGCACGGCATTTCAAACCTTCAAGCTTATCTCTAAAACTTGAAATTAAGCTAATAGCTCGTAAAGAAAATGTAGCTGACATTCAGCTTTGAATAGTTGCTACCAATTTTCTCCAAGTGCAATAGATATAGAGTTGGATTCGAATTGCAAAAGCACTTATTTATTTATTTATTTTTTTTTGTTATAATGAAACTACGTAATTTAAAATAGAAAAAGCGACAGTCAAACAGATAATTGAGTGAAATTACTAATAATAATAAATTAGCAAATGCTTCGACTCCGCCTTCTCATTTGGCGTCCCATTTCCTCTCCCCATCTTGTGAATCCCCCATTTCATTTTGCAACTGTCTTAAGTTACGAAAGTCAAAAATATATGAAATTACAGCAAATGGAGGGTCTCTTGGCACTGATTCAATTAGGTAGCTTCTACTTCAACTAATTCGATTTGATTTGATTTGATTTGAATCGGGCGACCTCTCCAGGCGCTTTTACGGCGAACCGCAAAACGGAAGTTATTTGTTATGCGATGTCTCGAAAATTTCATTAATAAACAAAAATAAAACATAAAAGAGAGACAGACGCCTTTATTGTCGCCAACGCGTGAGGCAAATTCACAAACATCATGAAGCGGTGCAACCGATGATCAGTTTGGATCCGAATTGAATCCGTGAATAGTTTGTTGACACAAAAAATACGTATACGCACAGCAACAAACACAACTGAGAATCTTACCTCGTAATGTGACAACAACTGATATATTATTTGCCTCAATTGACTGTTTTTGGCTGTCGCTTTGTCTTCCTACTTTGCCATAGCTTGAGAACGATGATCTGCGATCGAATGACACAGTTTATGGGCCAGTTCCCCGTCAATTTTTTTGCGGTCTTTTATTTTGGCCATTTTTGGGGAACGGCTTCATGTGCAGTTAAAACCGGTCACCGGCAATACGAGCAAAAGCCAAAAACAGAAACCGAAGAAGGCAATTGAACATACATACATACATACATGTTATGGCTATGCAAATTAACAATTCAACAATAACAATAAAGCAAAACTAGTTTTCGTGCAAGTCTGAGGCTTGCCACTGACTTTCGTTACACTCTCAGTGTTAAGGTCAAGAACGATGAATAAACTTGCATTGGCGGCAGTGTCAAGAACCTTGGAATTCCAAACATACTAAAGAGTTAATTGTAAATCTTTTACTTTCGCTTGTGAGAGAGAGTGAAATGTTCTATTAAATTATTAATTGAGTAGATATTAATATTAAATTTATAAGAATTTATATGAAATATATTTTTAGCCTTGACTTGGCTTGTGCAGCCTATTAGCTTACACTTTATTCGTATAATACTTATTTGTCTTTTGGCAGTTTGACAATTTAGAAAAAAAATTGATGTCACAGGCTTTTGGCCTCGACACTGACATTGCATTTTCAGCCTGATTTTGATCAATTTTCTTTTGGCATGTCAACTTATATTACATGATTATTGAATAGAAAGATGTGCGCCACAGCTTGCGTTCGCAAATGCGCGTTAATTTTCACACGAATTCCTTTTCGCTTTCACCCGAAACGAAACATTAACGAATGTATTTATTGCTCAACGCCCACTTAAATCGCTTTTGTAAAGAGATCGTAAGCACTATATTTGCTCAGAGTACTTGCTATTCTCAACGTTGTGTCATATGTGTAATGCAATTTACAGGCCAGACAGTTGCACCAGTTAAATTAGAAAATTGCCGGGCTTCTACTTAAGTTATGGTAAATTGAGTGAGTAATACAGAACTACGTGCTGTTCTCAGAAAGACGAACAAACAGTAACAGATTACTGGGCACCTATCAAACTATGTTATTGTCCAAATTCCTTTGACAGTTGAATTTTTCATTCATTGACGGTTGAATACATAACATAGCTCACAAATTTTGTCAAATTACTCATTTCTCTCTAAAAAGCACATGTTATTTTTATTCATTGTACGAGTGCACAATTTGACAACCTTAAATAGCACAAAGCGTTCCCTCTGTTAAAAAAAAAAAAAAGCAAAACAAATTCAATGAATATCGGCAACCGCGACAGCGTCAGTCAAATGAATGAACAATTCACCTGATGAGGATGAGATACACAGAACGTTTTTTAGAACAATTTAATTGCGCCCACTGTAAACAGAGCTGAGGCAAACTGTAGCTCAGATATGATGGGTAAATCGAAAAGTATATATAGTATCGTCCCTGAGCACTTGTCTGATTCGTGGTATGAACATTCCACTAATCATTATAGCGACTTTGTCATATGACATCATTGCCAGTCAACCCACCTCAACTTTAACGCTTTTGTTTGGCCCACAAAGAGCATCACACATATCAGTTGGGGTGTAATCAACGTCTTTAGTATTTGCAAATATACTATTTACTCAACTCTTTTGCACCTGTCAATGCTCCATATCGACTTCGCAGAAATTATGAGTTCCAAGTACAAACTAGCCCGTAAATCCCCCTGTTGATGTCTTTATTAAAATTAGATAAACAAAAGGTCCAGTTGTTGTCTGACATGAGGCGTACACTGGAAAATCCTTTACTAGTCGCTGTAGACAGTGAATAGCATAGAATTACAATAATAATAATCACAACATTTTCTTAGTATGCTTTGAATGGTGTTTCTCATATTCCCACACATGCGAATGAAAATTAAATCTGAACAGATAGTTGTTTAATTATCTGAGAATATCAATATCAATGGGCCTCGCCTCACTCTCATACAATAAACATATAGCAATTTCGCAGATAACACATAGATTATTGCAATAGCAAAAGCACAATGCGTTACGCTGTTACGTTATGTCACTGGCATTTATTACGTTTTTCGTAAGCCCTTGACTTGAGGGCTTTTAAAGCGCAGCCCGAAAGTAGGCAGCACTTTTTTAGCCTGCACTTAAACCAGACAAAAGCTGCACATTAAAGCTTTCGCGAAGTTAATGCATAAGCTTTTATGATTCACGTGCTGCTGCTAATGAGAGTTATTAAATAATAACAATGACAGCGTAGTTTTTGTTCTATTGTTGTTTGGTTTTACATGTCAACTTGAACGGAAATAGAACAAATGTAGACTTAATGCAAATAGGCAATTGTTAGTACTGTACTGTTGAAGTTCTAGGTATTTTAGGCGGATTAGTCACTCGTGAGATTTTTACTAATAATACTTATTCCACAAATTTCACCGCATTCATATATTCAACTCGTGCAAGACTGTACCGTCTGAAAAGAAAAAATTTCCATTGAGGGTTTGCCAAAAAAATAATAAGAAACTCATAACACGACAATACGTCATGTTTCCCCCTTCTCCGTAAGAAACACGCGAATTCCCCGTTTTATTGAATTTTTTCTGTCGCGTTTTGCTTGCAAAAACCACAATAACAATAACAATTACAGTTGTCGGCACTTTCGGTGTATTCAAAAATCGAATGGTTTCATTCCTCAAAGACAAAGCTTAGAGAACCATAGAACGCCTCTCTCGCTGTAGCTCATTAGTCAGTCAGCTCGTGCTGCTCTCTTTCAGAAACTTGTTTAATTCGCGAGCGAATTTAAAATGAACGAAAATCAGGCGAGAAACACGTGCAACTGCCGCTTGCCGGCAAACGATTCTTTCACAGTAGCCTAAGGCCAACTCGAGACTCGAGACTTCGACATGTGGCTGTGAATTTATGACTGCATGATTTTTATGTATGCGAGTGTGTATGTGCGTGTAAAGTGACGCTTTGCATACACTAACTGAAGATATATTTGCTATGAAACTTAAGCAGAACCGTAATACAGAACAAGATTTTGTTTGATTACGAACAATGGAAATAAATTAAAAAATGAAGAGCCTTTAAAGAAATTAACTTTTTTTATCTTACATAAGGGAGACATATACATACATAATAATGATACCCTCGACTGACATAAAGGGTATTTAGAAATTGTGTTCAACTGATCCAATTCTGTAGCGTGAGTTTCATGTTTTTGCGTTGCGAATATTTAATGCCTTCCACAAATTTCGCGAACATTACAGTGGCCGACATGGAATGAATTGCTTTTATAATGCTCCGAATTCTGTGCCTAATTGCTAATTATATGAGAGGGAGCTAAGGTACAGCAATAGTAGTGCGGTCCACTTAGCAGCACTTAGCGAACACCCTCAAACCTCCATCAGCTAACTCTCCTCGCTTATGTCGCCAGCCGAATATGCTTCTTTTTTGCACTGCCACGACGAACGTCTCACATTTCTATGGTTTCGGCGTGTTCTAAACATTTTTCTCAATAATTTGACGCAAGCTTCACGGCCTGGCAACGCATTTGTTCAATACCATTTGTTTGAACATTTCAATCGTGTTTAGAACATGAGTTTCTATTTTTTTTTTTTTTTGTATGTTCGCAGTATAATCCATTTGCTGTTTGGTCACGAGATGTTCGATGTGCGTCTAACGAGAGCTATAAATAGATCAGTGTATACTCTAATATAAGACACCAATTGACATCAATCGGCATTAGTTCAGCCACACTTGATGTCTAAGTTTTGTGGCAAGCATATGCCTTGACCAAATCACTGACCACTTGCAGGCACGTTCCCAAATGTTGATGTAATCGCTTGTGAGCACTCAGCATTTTTATATTTCACTCTCGCTCTCTCTTTCTCATTCTTGCTCACTCTCCCTATGTCTGTCTCTCTTGCACCCTGCTGCGCTTATGTCGCCAGCGACGGCGCAGACGCCTCGAGTACATCCAGCGATTTCGCCCAGTTTATATAGCCACATAGCGCAACAGTTGGCGCTCAGTTGTGGCAGAGGTGCCCACAGAGCCAAGAGCAACAGCTGAACATTAAACCGACCGAGCCCCACTGAGAGAGACCTATTCGGGCATCAGCTCAGTCGGTAGTCGGCAGTCACAGTCGCAGTCATAGTCGTCGTCGCATCGACCTCCTCAACTATAGTAGAGCTTTGTTACGCTATATTCGGTATTTTCGAAGCGCAACTGTAATATCTTGACCCGCGACATGTTCTGGCCCGGCCCACTCTACAGATAGACAATGAAATGGTTTAAACGAGTGCGCAAAAAGTTAAAGTGAAACACCAAACACATCAACAATTTGTTTACTGTATGCGAAAGCAGAACTTCAGAATTTCACAAGCCAACAAGCCGCATGCAGAGAGTGCAAATCCGATTCGAATATATAGTTTAAATTACTCTAGTTTATTTATACAACCCGAAACCTCAAGAAAGGTTCATATAAGCATTCATAATGCCCTTTCGACGCAGCAAGATTAATCATCGCCATCGTGATGGTCATGTCCTGGTGTGGGAGCAAAACAATCTCCAGGACAGGCCAAGGGGTAAGCAGCAACCACACAATTACTAAACTATTCCAATAGCTGATCACTTAATTAATTAGGTCTAGCAATGCAATGAGTGGGTAGCGGACTGTACAGCTGCCAGCAGCAGCCATTGCGTATACGTAATATTAATAGCAAGATTTGTTCATAGTGCAGAAATAGTCATCGACGACATGCACGAGTCAACGTCTGTGGTGTGTTTGCTTACACACGATATACACGTGCCACCATCAGCAATTGTACAACAGACTCTCTTGGTTAGAAGGGCGTGGTGAAAGGGGCGTCGGCTGTGCGAGTGAATCGCACGATTTAACGCTGCGTGCGCACAAATAAAAAGCCAACGTTCACAAATTGTTTTCTTTTTTTCGTTTTTTTGGTTTTCTGCTTTCAGTTTTATACTTATATTATGTTTATTTTTCTCCCGGTACGTAATTATTTCAACTCTGCAATTCTATGACTCTGTTTCTGCTTTGGTTTTTACGCCGAACTTTGTGTCATATTTTGTAAAAAAAAAAAACAAACCAAAAGAACATTTCGAAAATTAAGCAAAATTTGCCGGTCTGCTGAATCGAACAAGGGGAAAGAATGAAACTGTTTTAAGTTCAAATTCCAAATGGGACTGCCGCCTCATGTTTTGTTTTCTGTTTGTGTTCTCTAAAGTGCCCAAAGGCAATTTGAAGAGTCGACTGTACCCAGACTGGTCAATGTTCAACGCAATAAGCGTTAGCTCATTCAGAGGAGCTGCCTTCCCTCGAGCTCTGCCCTCACCCCTTGACCACATGTGTCACCCATTTTGCTTCTAAGCCTCTGGGCCATGCCCAAAGCGAGAGCCATTAAAGTCGCCGCAAACTGTCTGTATACATGAAAGTTTCCACAATCGTGCAATGAATTGCCTGACACATCACGTGTTGTTCGCCCGTGCGTTGCGTTGTCGAATGACATGTCAAAATAAACAATTAGCAAAAAATGAGAAAACAGCACTAATAATATAAACAGTAGCGAAAAATACCGAATGAAATGTCTCGAATTAGATCGCTAGAGATGAATCAAATGACTTCAGCGTGAGGCAATTCACTGCAGTTAAATGCGGAGGGAGTCTGTCTGCTGCTCGGCATTGAGTCATCGCTATAATCTTATCTGAATACCATGTAAGCCTTTAGCCAACTATTCTGTGTCTTATCGCGTCACAGATTTGACCTCGTTGCGCTTATACATATTCTACTATTTTATTTGGTCTCTTTAGTCATTTCCGCAGACATTCACATTCGTTTTGATCGGCGAGATGTGTCGCAAAAAAACCTTCTCGCAAATTAGTGCCAACAGATTTTGCACATTAATTAGATGTAATTAAACGATGATCCAATCTTGTTCTCTCTTTCCCATTCTTTCTCTCTTTTGAAATTTGCTCTAAACACGCTCTTATTTGCATTACTCTTTGCAGGCTGGGCAACCACCCGCTACTTTGTCACGTTCATGCTCTTTTTTGGGCATGGCCAATGCCTATGTGATGCGCACCAACATGTCGGTGGCAATTGTGGCCATGGTCAACCATACGGCAATTCAAACGGAGGAGATATTGGACGACGAGTGCGGTGATCGAGAGCTGGAAGTTGTAAGTATATTTTAATGCATTTAAATATGCCTCATATGCCTTGCTTTAAAGTGAGATACTGGTGACTTCATTAAATCGGACTATCTATAATGCGTTTTAAATTTAATTTCTCCACAGGACAATGGCGAGGATGGCGAGTTTGCTTGGAACTCCAGTCTGCAAGGCTACATTCTCTCGTCCTTCTTCTATGGCTATGTGATCACCCAGATTCCATTCGGAATATTGGCCAAGAAATACGGTGCCATGCGCTTCCTGGGCTGGGGCATGCTCATCAACTCGGTGTTTGCCTTCCTGGTGCCCATCGCAGCCCGCGAGGGTGGCGTCTATGGTCTGTGTGCCATCCGTTTCATTCAGGGACTTGGCGAAGGACCCATTGTGCCCTGCACCCATGCGCTGCTGGCCAAATGGATTCCGCCCAATGAACGTTCACGTATGGGTGCCGCCGTCTATGCTGGAGCACAGTTTGGCACTATCATCTCTATGCCGCTCTCCGGACTGCTGGCTGAATATGGTTTCTCTGGTGGTTGGCCATCAATCTTCTATGTGTTTGGCATTGTCGGAACACTGTGGTCGATTGCCTTCCTCATTCTGGTCTTTGAGGATCCCTCGGTGCATCCTCGCATTGATGAGCGTGAGAAGCGTTACATTAACGACTCGCTCTGGGGCACTGATGTTGTCAAGGTAAGCAGTGGAAGTTTCGCTTCAGCAATTCTGAATGCTAATCTATCTTTATATTTAATTTCTTTTAGAGCCCTCCAATTCCTTTCAAGTCCATCTTGAAATCGCTGCCCTTCTATGCCATTCTGTTCGCTCACATGGGTCACAACTATGGCTATGAGACACTGATGACAGAGTTGCCCACTTACATGAAGCAGGTGCTCCGCTTCTCCCTCAAGTCCAATGGTCTGCTCAGCTCGCTACCCTACCTGGCGATGTGGCTGTTCTCCATGTTCATTTCGGTGGTGGCCGATTGGATGATTACCTCGAAGCGTTTCTCACTGACAGTCACCAGGAAGATCATCAACAGTATTGGCCAGTATGGTCCTGGCCTGGCTCTCATTGCCGCCTCCTACACTGGCTGTGATCGTGCTTTGACCTTGGCTATTCTCACCATTGGCGTCGGCCTCAATGGTGGCATCTACTCGGGCTTTAAGATCAATCACTTGGATCTGACTCCTCGTTTCGCTGGCTTCCTTATGGCCATCACAAACTGCTTGGCAAATTTGGCTGGTCTGCTTGCTCCCATCGCCGCGGGCAATTTGATCAACGATAACGTAAGTTGGCAACAAATTCTTATATCAGAAATATGCCTAGCATACTAATTTTATTTTTTTCTCTTTTAGCCTTCGATGGGTCAGTGGCAGATTGTGTTCTTCATTGCCGCATTTGTGTACATCATTTGCGGCACATTCTACAACATCTTCGGCTCTGGAGAGCGCCAGTTCTGGGACAATCCCGAGAACGACGAGCAGAAGCCAAGTCTGGGGAACAACACACCTGCAAGTCTGAGCAATGGCAGTTCACCTCCGTTGGCCATTACCGCCAGCGAGTCAAGGCAGTAACACTTCCGCTTGCTGTTATTATTAACCATAACTACGTAATACTACTACTACTACACACAAGATAGTTTAAGTTATTATTTTAGTTTATTATAAGTTAAGCCAAAAGTTGTTATTAGTGCCTCTGAAAAAAAACCCGACCAATCCCAATCAGAATAAAAGACAATAATCGTAGATAAATCGTTGTACAAGTCCGGTACACTCAAGACCTCCATTGTTTTCCCTGTAAGCAAGAGCACAAATTAAAAGTCACATTTCGCAAAAACATTGTCAAACACTTCTAGTAAGAAAGAAAAATGAGATATAATCAAGTATCTACCATTTAAAATGTGTAGTTTCCTATTGTGATAGCCAAGAGTTTAGTTTTCTTTGTAGTTTATCAATATAATTGAAATCAATTAGAAGTAACTCTGTATAAAACGAACCATGATTGAATGCAAACAATTTAAAATTGAACTCAAAAGACACAAAAAGTTTGCAAATAAATTTTATACCTGCTAAAAGCCAAGCTTCGCCTCTTTTACTTCTATAATTGTGGGGATATTAATAATAAAATATGTAAGTAATTGAACATGCCTTTGGAGGAGGAAACGGGTCTGATTTAAGTGAATATTAATAATTAGTTGTACGCCTGCCAATCGCACATCAGCCACACCCATTGATGTCCTTATAAAAGAACGAACAACCGAGCAGGCTGAACACATTCCAATTCGAGTTGTAGTCTTGACAATGGGTCACGAGGAGGAGCTGAATCCCGAGGAAATCGATCCAAAAAAGTCAGCATTACGTGGCGCTGTCGAACGCACTTGGAACGATTTCTGTGCCACAAGCAGCATACATGGCCTCAAGTATACCCGAGACAAGGACACTAATCGCATGGTTCACTTTGTCTGGATACTCATCTCGGTGGTAATGTTCATCTGCGCCTTTGTCATGGCGCAGACCTTCTACGCGGACTATCGACGAAGTCCGACGCGCATGAATGTGGAAAGCGACCACACGCCCGTGAGCAAACTCTTCTTTCCGCCCGTTACCATCTGCCCCGAGGTGCTGTTCAACATGGCCAAGTCCAAGGCATTCATTGAAACACTGTGAGAGCAGAACTTGGCGCTGGGATAGCTTAATTTCACATCTGTACTTTCAGGAACATGACCGATGACGTTCAAGTCGCTGATGTGTTGCAGCACTTGCACATATTCTATGGCTTCATGCTGGACGATGAACGTTTCTCGCAGGAGGAGATCGAGATTATGGAGTCCTTACTGCTGCATAACAATCTGACCATGCATCAATTTGTGGATCGTCTGCGTTGGGACTGCGATGAGTTGCTTTATCGCTGTCGCTTTCACGGCGATATTATTAATTGCAATCAACTCTTTCAGCTGTCGAAGACCTTCTTCGGCCACTGCTGCTCCTTCAACCTTCGTCAACGCGGGTGGACTAGAGCCGGGTATAATCAAGTCTATATATAATATATTATAACTTTATTTCAGCATCAATTTCACTGCCCAACAAGCGGCTGGTGGTCTAGACAATGGCTTGTCGTTGATACTGCGTTACAAGGACGAGAACTACGATGCACTTAAATCCTATTCACATGGCTTCAAGCTTCTGATTCAAGAGACTGATGCTTTTCCCAGTGCACATGCCATCTGCAAGTTTCTCGGTCTCAATACTGAATCATTTGCGACTCTTCGCATCGAGCAGACTTTCTGCTCAGAAGCGGTCAAGGCATTATCGATTGAACAACGGAATTGCATTTTCCGGGATGAGTTTCAAATGCGCTACTTTTCGGATTATGTGTATCCCAACTGTGAGCTGAACTGTCGGGTCAGCAACATGATCAAATTCTGTGGCTGTCACACCTATTTCTTTGACTTTAATCGCACCAGGGAACGCATTTGCTCCTTTCGTGATATTCCATGCCTTGTGGATAACTTTCGTAGGTATCCTTAACATTTTTTTTTTGTGTACTGCGAGTACAAGCATCTCACTCACAGCTGCCATCATCACGCGTCAAAGGAAGACGCAGTGTAACTGTCCTTTGACCTGTGAACACTACGATTACGATGTGCAGATCTCGAACTCTGGGTTACAACTAAACATGCCTGTCATTGATCCATTCTAGTAAGTTCAAAGATAAATCCATTTCAAGAAATCTATATCGTAATCTTTAATTCGATAGCAATGGTATCGAAGAGAATGATGCCATCGTCCATATCTTTGTCAACTCTCAGGTTTATCGACGGGTGCGTGTGGATCTACTTTCCAATATGGTTACTTTGGTCTGTAAGTAAAAGTTGTTGACTTGGTTTGACTTTAATTATTTTGATTAACCATTTGATAGCAAATCTTGGAAGTGCCTTCAGTCTGTTTGTGGGCATGAGCATGTTGTCTCTAGTGGAGATATTCTACTATTTTTCTATAATACTGCGTCGAAATTACGTTCAGGAATGTCGGGCCCGACAGAAACTTCAAATGTCACACCGACGCCCGAACTTTGCCTGGCCGCCAGCTAAGCGCGCAGGTGACAAGAACAGCAATCAGCAGAAATCTGTTTTCTATATCGCAGGTCATAACTAATCAGTTGTTTGGTGATAACAAGTTTCAATTACTGTCATAAATTGTAATAGACAAATAAATAACGAATTAAAGCAATTTCAATTGCTGCGAAGTTTAAATACACTTAAATACAATTATTTGTTCATCGTCCATAATACATTAACAACACATTTAATTGAACTCAGCAACATTCTACTTTGCTCATCAACATTTCGGCTTGGCAACATTTTAACTCATCAACATTTGTAGCTCTCTGCTTTTTTTGTGCACAACGGCCACACTTTCGTAAGCAATGAAAGTATCTTAAAAATTAAATTCTACTCTTACATTTAAATTGATGTATCCTATTTTATTATTAAAAATTATATTAAATATATAACATTGATTTTTAGGAAACATAAGTCAATTGTTATCATAGTATCGCGAAATAAATCACTGAATATCGTACGGATGTGTGTAAAAAACATCGACTACCCGAAAATATCGATAAGATTCCAAGCAAATCGTATAGCGCACAATTCAATGTTTGTATCAATTTGTAGTCAAACAAATATTACCGTCTTCTTCATGATAGAGTATTGTTTTTATACGGAACTCAAGAATCTTGATATCTGGTCATAGCTGTTACCATAGGTCAACACGTCAGTTAAGCGATGCCACCATAAATTCGCACCACAAAATCGCCATCGGGATGGCTGTAAATTTTGGCACCACGCGAAGCTCGCAAATCCCACGTCAAGCAACGATTAGATTAGGACGTTCATATAAAAGTGGAGCGTGGCATGGTATATTCCCACAGTTCTTTGAAATGTTCAAGTTGACGTTCCTCTGTTTGCTGGGCACGGCGCTGGCGCAGCACAATCCACATTGGTGGGGAAATCGCAATACGATTGTGCATTTGTTTGAATGGAAATGGGACGATATTGCTCAGGAATGTGAGGATTTCCTAGCTCCCCGAGGCTATGCAGGCGTGCAGGTGAGCCCTGTGGCTGAGAACATCATTTCGGAGGGGCGTCCATGGTGGGAACGTTATCAGCCCATCTCCTACAAGTTGATAACACGCTCTGGCAATGAGTTAGAGTTCGCATCCATGGTACGCCGCTGCAACGATGTGGGCGTTCGCATTTATGTTGATGTCCTGCTGAATCACATGTCTGGCGACTTTGATGGCACGGCCAGCGGCACTGGTGGCTCTGTGGCCGAACCCCGTTCCAAATCCTTCCCAGCTGTGCCATACACAGCCCTGGACTTCCATCCCAGCTGCGAGATCTACGATTGGAACGATCGTTTCCAAGTGCAGGAGTGCGAGCTGGTGGGTCTTAAAGATTTGGATCAAAGCAGCGACTATGTGCGCACACAACTCATTGAAGTCCTGGATCATCTAATCACATTGGGTGTTGCTGGATTTCGTGTGGATGCCGCCAAGCACATGGCCGCTGATGATCTCGATGTAAGTGAATCGATTATTTTCATCTACGCGCAGTCCTAATGTTGTTCTGCCAGTATATTTTCAGCAATATGCGAGATCTCAACACTGACCACGGCTTCCCCCACAACGCTAGGCCTTTTATCTACCAGGAGGTCATCGATCATGGCCACGAAACTGTCTCCCGTGACGAGTACACAAGTCTTGGCGCTGTCACAGAGTTCCGCTTCTCTGAGGAAATCGGCAAGGCCTTCCGTGGCAACAATGCATTGAAGTGGCTGCAAAGCTGGGGCACTGCATGGGGTTTCCTGCCCTCCGAGCAGGCGTTGACCTTTGTGGACAACCATGATAACCAGCGTGATGGTGGTCAGGAATTGAACTACAAGTCAGCTAAACAATACAAAATGGCCACTGCCTTCCATTTGGCCTACCCCTACGGCATCAGTCAGGTGATGAGCTCATTTGGCTTTGAAGATCGTGACCAGGCGCCTCCACAAGATGCCCAGGAGCGCATCATTTCACCCGTTTTTGATGCCGATGGCGGATGCACTAACGGCTGGATCTGTGAGCATCGCTGGCGCCAAATCTACAACATGGTTGGCTTTAAGAATGCCGTGCGTGGCACTGAGCTGTCTAACTGGTGGGACAACGGCGACAATCAAATCGCTTTCTGTCGTGGAAACAAGGGTTTCGTCGCCTTCAACAATAATCAGTACAATCTATCCGAGAATCTGCAAACTTGTTTGGCAGCTGGCGTCTACTGTGATGTAATCTCTGGTAACCTGATTGATGGTCAGTGCACTGGAAAGTCTGTGACCGTAGATAACTTTGGCTATGGCTACATTAGCATTGGTTCTGATGAGTTCGATGGTGTGCTGGCACTGCACTCAAACGCCCGATTGTAGAATGGAAGACTAGGAATCGAGAATCGATAGTCGTAGTCGGAATAATTTCAAACAACGACATTGATTTTGCTTTTATTTCACAAATTACAATAAATCGCACATAAAGTAATATAATAATTTGGCTAAAACGAATTCATCGCCCTCAAATACACATACATACTTATTATAGTTCGATAGATCGATAACTGCAACGATAACGATAACGACAAAAACGATACAAATGGAAAGTATACACATTTTCTTTTAAACTTGATTCTAACTGCAAACTGGAAGTGTGGATTTGGTTTTTCTAACAAATAGTCTCTATGCCAAACCAATATATATATATATATATATTGAATATGTGTATGTGCCTTTATAAATCGATATACAAATGTCAATTTGATTACTATTTGTTTGATTAAAATGCCGTTGGCCACATGTGTACGAAAGTTATATCCCACATCCGATTGATAGATCTTGTGATTAGAGAGGGTAGATCAAAAAAAGCGTCTTCAACGAGTCCGCTAGAAAACATGTCTGGAAATAGAAGAAAGTCGCATTTGTGAAATTGTAGTTGAGTGTTTCGAGCTACCTTCAGCTTTTGGCTAATCCTTTCAAGCATTCACAGGCAAATCAAAATCCGATATCGATCGCTCTTGATTACTACTAATTGTCAAGCGGTTTGAATTCAAATTATTGTTTTTGATTAGTTTTTTTTAGTTGTGAAAAACAAGCAACTACAAATCAAAATAGCAACGTCTCAACTACTTGCATTCATGTTAGTTATACAAAAATTATTCTAAGATCCGTTCACAATCGATGCAACCGTATATAGGTAGTTCATCATACATACATCTGTGGCTCTTGTTCTGTTATGGCTGTTGTTGTTTATGTTTCTTTCTTTTTTTTGTTTGGGTTGTGTCTGGAGTTGTCAATATTGTGAAATATCGTGTAAATACGTACATACATATATCTATATCAATGTAATGGTAATAACTATATATAATTAAATGCTTAATATGCGTAAATACCTGTAAAATGTTGATATTTTTAGATTTTCTTTCTTTTTTCTTTGTAAGTTCTCTTAATGCTTTCATAAATCATTATGACAGATGACAATAGTTAAGAACTAATGATCTATAGACACCACATAGATTGCTTAAAATTAAGATTTTCATTTAACAAACAAACACAGAGTCCAAAAAACTGTTCGAACAACATTAAACATTAGTTATTAGTTTAATTTGTTTGTTTTTTTTTTTATGAATATATGTTTTTTTTTGGTTTTTAAGTACAGTTTATCTTCTTAATAATTTTCGGCACAAAAGTTTTAATTTAAGATTTAAGTACGGCCCCAAATCCAGCTTTATATGTACATACACATCATATTCATATTTACATAAATACATACGAGTATAATGCGATATACAAATATAAGTATAAGTTATGACTAAGAATAATTTTGTCCGAATTATACTAGTTATCGAGTCTTAAAAGTAAGCAAAACGGAGTCCCTAGCAATATCATCATTTTACATTTAGAATTGATCATTTTTATGCGTATGATTTGTGTCTTTGAACAATATAAATTATGCGTTTCGTTCAAGTAATGTTGTTATTAGGTATGTAACATATTACGCTAGTCCATCAAAAATTTGTAATACGTAATATATGTAAATATGTATATAACAGGAACCACGTAAAATGCGTACACACTCGTAATATTTGTTTTTTATTGCAAAAAAATATTACAACATTTAGTTATAATATAATAATAACATTAATGTAGGCTTATACATACATATGTTACATACATCTGTGTATATTCATGTATAAGTATATAAGTACATCGTTTACGCTCTATTGTTTAATTAGTAATCAGGTAAATCGTGGGAGGAATTATTGTTTCACATATATTTGTAGATCTTTAGAATATTTCATTTACGAGTACCTTTTTGCATTTATCTTATTTTTTCGTATGTTTGAAAAACAATTTTTTGTGATTTATTTCCATGTAAATTTTAGTTTGTACCTTGCAAGCATGACCCAAGTTTACTGTATGAGATACCCATCTATGTTATGTCTGATTTATTATCTATAATGTGGAATTCGTCTGTCTTATTCTATATTATAGAAATTCAAGAATATATGTATATGTACAATTGTGACCTATCATATAGAGCTTTGAAACGGCCTAAAACCAGAACCATTTTATAAAGTTTGATATTCGCATTGAGTTCCTCAGATGTTTTCTTAAGTTACAATTAGTTTGCTGGAAGTTTTTGTATAAAACTGGGGATATTATTTCATTAGAGTTTGTATAGAGATGTACATAGCAAAACTTTGGATTGAATAAACACATGGATTGTCAAAAATTGTATTCCTTTTTGAAAAAATATCATCAATCCTTATTGGGATTTAAATAGATGATCATAAGATACATGTGAGGTTGGAACAATTAATTTGTTTACCTGCGCTAAACTAGTATTATAGATTGCTTTCCTAAAGATAGTCGCGGTTGTTGCTTGATTTGGCCTCTGCCTGTGCGTGGACTGCTGTCTGCATCCATGCCTTCAACTGACACCTAGAAACTTTTGCCCGCATCGTGGATGCGTTTGCGTCGACTGTCCCGACGACGATAACGATCGATAATGCGCGATCGATGCCGTTCCGGGCACAATGCTTCAGGTGAGCTATCCACCTTTTTTCATAACTATGCGAAATGTAAAGGTGTGCTTAGGCGAGGCGCTGGCAGCACGTCTCGGTGATGGCGGCTCAAACTCACTGCCACTGGAGAAGCCGCAGGAGCCAAGCGAAGCATTTGCATGTGCTGGGCCAGCACTGACAGTGATGCCAACTCCAATGCCGCCGCCACTGGGCATGGCAACAGCACTCCCCATGCTGCCAGGAACGCGGGGTGCACTGTAACCCGATGCCGAGGGCGTTGACATAGAGCCCGTGGATAGCTGTTGGGTAAGCACCGAGCTGGGCCGTGGCTCAAATATCGATGCACAGCGCAGATCGGTACACAAAAAAGGTTTTGACCTCCTCCTCGCGTTGCTTAATGGTGAGCGGGAAATGCTTTTTGCTGGGATCAGCATATGGACTACGCTGCGGCTCATGGCCATGCGGATAGGAGGAGCTGGAGTCGTAGCTATCGCGCGAGCTGTAATTCGAGGAGGTCTGCTGGGAGAGCGGGCTGCGTGCCCGCGAAAAGGCACTGAAGGGCGATATGTGCAGCTGCCGAAAGTGTTCTGCTTTCTGCTTCTTGGTCATTGGGAAATTGGGGGAACGGGCGGGTGTCATACCGCTCGTCTCCGAAGGCGTGTAGTCAAAGTGCGTCTCAAGCGAAGATTTGCGGCCACATGAAGAGCCGGAGCGTTGAAAGGTCTCCGCATCGACCAACTCAATAGAGCTCTTGCGAAGATCAATGTGCCGACGACGATCATCAGTGTCGACGATCTCAAAACTAGAGGTTTGATCCTCATAGCTGGTGGACTGATAGCGTGAGATCGATACATCGAAGCTGGTGTCACGCGAGGAATAGGGACAATCGAAGCTGGATTCGGCCCGACTAGATTTGCGATCACCATCGACCATCTCAAAACTGTCGCCACCCGAGTCCAGGCGCTGCAGATTGATAAGATCGGTGTCGGTATCGACGCCCGGGCTGCGCAGCTGCTCCAGGAACGGTGAACGCGGCGGATCAAAGGACGAGCGACGTGAGGGCGGCTCAAACTCAATAGTAGGACACTGCAGCGGTAGCTTCTCCGGCGGTGGCGGTAACACTGCTGTGGCAGCGGCGGCGGCAGCAACAGCAGCAGCTGCCTCCGCAACGGCACGTGCCACCGCCTCCGCCTCCTCCGTTTCGCGCCGCAACGCCTGCAGATTAACATAAACTGGCTCTGGTGCATAGGCTTTCAAAATCTCTACAAGCTCCGCCCGCAGCTCTTCGGGTATTATCAGATCATTGGAGTCCGATTCACGCTCCTCACTAATTCGCGGCTCAATCGGCTCCCGACTTTCCGAACGTCGGGTGAAATGATGCACGGCCGGCACACCTGACTCTCCATTGAGTGCCACCACTTTAAGGGAGTTGGTGACTTCCTCGACGAACTGTGCCATAGCTGCATCTGCTGGCTCGGGTTCATTGTCTGCTGGTGTCTCCGCTGGGGTATCCGGTTCCGGTTCGGGTTCGACCAATTCGCGAAGTCGCTCATGCTTGATATAGGACTCACCTACCTTCTCAAAGTGCACATTCGCCAGCTCGAATGGCAGATCCTCCTCAGCTCCGGATCCACCTACCTGATCCTGTGTGCCTGCATTCGAGTCCGCGCTAGCTCGTTTAGAGCCTGCCGCTGAGTTCACTGCTGATGCCCTCTGCTGCTGCTGTTGCTGTTTCTCCTCCTCCTCCCGTCGTGCCGAGCGGCGTAGCTTTAACGACATCTTCGTGTAGTGTGCAAATTTCAGCGACATCTTTGGTTCAAATCCGACCTCAGACATTTGTTTTTGTACAGCACTTTTGGCGGCTGTCGACGAAGCTGCCGGACTAGCGGAGAACGTGCTCTGACGTATCAGAGGACCGCTGGAGGATCCTGACTCGGCTCTTGTAAATGCATTTGCAAAGCGATTGGTACGTGTGGATATGTGCTTGGAAGGCTTTCGCACAAACGCCAGAATCTCCCGCATCACACTCTTCTTCTCTTGCGGCGGCTGTGACTGAGCTGCTTCTTTCTCCCGCTCCCGAGCCGCTGCCTCTGCTGCCTCGCGTTCACGCTCGGCGCTCTTGTACGTCTCGGCGGGATTGGATACAGTTATGGGTGGTATGGGACCCATGGGACTGCGCTTCTCACTGGCGAAATAGATGGGCGTGAAGAGATTAATCGATGGCCGCTTCAGGCCTACGAATCCAGCCTCTTCGGGCTCGGTGGCCATGTCCTGCACATGCACCGTGGATGTGGGACTGCGTCTTGTTCCGGATGTGCCCGCCTGGCAACTAAAGTCCGATGGCGCCACTGAACCCAGCGGCGAGCGGCGTTCCTGGAGCTGAATACTGAATGTTGGACTGCGACGCTGTGAATCACCCGTTGGACTTCTGGCCGTTGGACTAGGCTGATCATTGGGCGATCTCAGGCCGCTACTGGGAAACAGTGGGCTACGTCGTCCCTGCGGACTACGATCATTGAGTCCCACTGGACTGCGACGACCTTGGTTCTGGGCACTCAGTGATATGGTCAACTGGCCGCTGTTCTTGCGTCGACTGGAGGCACGTAGCGTGCCCTGGCGTGACAGCGATGTGGGCGTCTTCTGGGAGCTGCTGCCGGGACTCTTTGATTCGGGTTGCGGGAGCACTGGGCTCTTGGGTGTCAACGGACTACGCTTTTTCTCGCCATTGGCAGCACTAGTGTTGAGGGTGAGAGCGGGAGCATTGGGACTGCGTCGCTCGGAGGGACTGCGGCGAGTACGGAAGGATTGTGACTTGGCCTTGCGTATCTTGGGGAGGGATTGGTGGTGGTGGCGATGGCGGTTCTGCTGGTTATGGGACGAGGAGGAGGAGGAGGGGCCGTTCAACTTATGTTAGTTGCTATGATGGGCACCACTGGTGGGGTCGCTGCTGCCGCTGGAACTGAGCGTGGTGTTGGAGCCATAAGGATCCAGGGAGCTTTGCACGGACATCGATCTGCCCTGATTCTGGCGGGCACGTCTTACTCGGCTAGAGTTGGGAGACAGCTTTCCGGGGTCGATGCTTTCTGGGTCTGCCTGCAAGTTGTAGAATCAGACATAAAGGGGGACAACAGGATGGATAGCATGGACGATGGACGACAGATGGATAAATAGATAGACAGATATAGATGGGTGATGTGGCATGAATGATACTGAGTTAAACACCAAAGAAGCCAAACAACATTTAGGCAATCAAAGCACACACAACCCACCTGGTAGGCCAGCGCATTCATGATGATGGCGTAAGGCACGAGATTCAATGGATGAATCTCTCGCATTAGCACATTGGCGGGTATCTTGTGGAATTGAATGTACTCCAGAAAAGTGCCCAATATTTCTTTAATGTCAATGTTCTGAAAGAAACAAATGGGGTAAGCAATTAGAAAACTAAGAGGAACAATTGAACAATTAAACTTACTGGATTGTTATCATAGTACTTTTTACTCCACATAAGAGCCGCTTGAAACTTGGTGAACTCATCGGCTCTCAGCTCCTCCCTCGCCAGTATCAGGCGCACGACATGCTGCGGCAAGAGCGTGAAACTGCCCAGATTCAGCACCTCATTGCCATGTTCGTCTACAAACTCGAGCACCTTCTGCACCAAGGTTTTGGTGCACTTGTACTGAATGTATCTCTCTGCGGAGGCAAGTAGAGCGCACACAGTGTCCACATTGATGCAACACTGCACAAAGCCAGCACAGGCACGTCGCAATTCCTCCAGGCCATAGTAATCAGCAGCATTCATGACACCTGATCGATTAAGAGCTAATTAGAATAAGGTGCTCTCAATTAAGTTAGACCAGTTCTTACCCAAAAGGGTGCGAGGTTGTAGGGTCACACAGCCCGTGTGGATGTACTCAATGAGTTGGCGGAAGACATCCGGTTCGAACTCTTCAATGATCAACGTTTGGTGCTGTTGACCTGAGGGCTATAAATAAAACAATCGAATTAGTGAATGTTGTAGAAGGTAATGGAATATTAACTACAGCTAACTAAATACTTATAAGACAGCTAGCACGATCATAACAATGAAATAACATATTCCAAATTCGAGCTTTAATTGGGGGAAACATAGAATAAGACAGTAATGAGATGCATACATGAAAATATTAATTATAAGAAGATTATTAATTACAAAAATAAACGTATAGGGATTTAACGCACACTTAGCGAAAGTGGAAGAATAAAGCCAATTAAAATATACATTCCAGTAGAGTATTATAAGTAGTTGGGCAGACAAAAGTCAAATTTAATTTTGAAATAGGAAAAGGGGTAAAAGCCACATCTTAGATGAAATACACATTCAAGCAAACAGTATTGATATTATGTCGCAACCTAATTTTAGCAAAATTAATCAAGTTGTCGTTCATCGTTCTTAGGTAGGAATTGGTTAGATCGGACAAAGACTGTTGTATTAAATTTAGAAATAGATAGTCTAAACACCATAATGCTGAATTAAATATATAATATAACATGTATTGGCAAAATCAGTCCGAAATGATTATTTAAAGAACTTCATTTTTGTTAAAGATATTGAAATGATGCTCTTAAGATTTATAAGTGGTCATTGTCATGAATGTTGCCGTCTTGTCGGAAGATGATTCTGCTAAAGTTTATTCTTGCTTAACTGAACCAAAAGTACATTAAGTTTATAGATATAGCTTTACAGTATGCATTCAATTAAGTCGAATAGGAAAGCATAAAATTAGAAAAGTATAATATTCAGAAAGGCATTCAGTTGGAGGGAAATATCTTGTTTTTGATGCAGCTTCGAAGCACAGACTTTCGTCATTGGCAAAAATTGTTCCCTTGAATGCAACTTCACACATTCTCGTACAACATATACATAGGTTAGTAGTATTTATTATTAGATTAACTAGGACACACGACATTACATAGCTATAACTAATTACATTGCCGCATAGAGAGGCGGATACACACACGCACACACGTACACAACATACACATACACAACATTAGTCGCTTGGGTACTAAGCGTTTACCTCGGGTATCGGAGCTAATTGTTGGGTGAAACCGGTTCTCTATTTGTTTAGTTTTTATGAAATTTATTGATATATATTGGATGGTTTGGGAATGGAGTCACAACAGAGAACGGAGAATACACAAAAAGTAACATTGATATTATTAAAATGTATTTCAAGTATATCGATATCTTTATTTTGTCATTGAAATATTTACAAAGAATTTACAAAAACAGTATGCTGGAAATGAAAACAGAAAAGAAAACAAAGGTATTGATTAAGAAGAAACTGAAAGAAATACATAACATAGTAGTATTCCCCAATACTTATACACTCGTACCAATACACATACACGCTGCCCGAATACGCACATCGAAACGCACACAGATACACACATACGCATACACATTCCCATTCCCATTGCCAGTCCCTTTTGACCACTTCCACATACAGATATCCTCATATTGATATTTCCATATTGTAGTATCGAAAGGCCTCTACCCTATTAATCGATTATAAATACGAACCTGTTGTGCAGCATTCTGTAGATTCAGCAGGGGTTCCGAGGAGCGTTTGAGGAAGAGTCGCAGCTTATTCTCCTTGGTGGTGGTCTCCCTCTTCCGCTGCGGCGATGGGGCAGCATAGAGCATTTTGGCAAACACGCGGGAACGCGACGCAAGCACAGCCTGAGAAACAAACAGACCGAGAGAAAGAAAGAGAGAGTAAGAGAGGGAGAGTTGATTGAGGGTTTGGTTTGATGCTGCGTCGATTACGCAGTGACCTGATTTTAGCACACACATGGGCGTTATGCCCTGTGACACACAGTAACACACAGGCAAACGCACACACATTGCCTACCTTGACGGCGCAAACTGGCTCGCGGGTGTCACCGACGAGGAAGGTAACGTCGCATAGCTCGGGCATGGACGCCAGGAACTTCATATCCTCGGCAAGCCCAGTTTTATTCTCGAACGTTGATAGGTCCGGCTCTGCGTCAGCCATGCCGGGTAGTATCAATGCCTCGGGCATGTGGGTTTACTGTAACGATACGCGCAACTTGACATTTAAGCATTGTTTGTCCGACTAATTGGGGAAAAGAGAGTGTCGCTTGTCGCGTATACACGTAGAAGAGAGATAGAGTAAGGGAGGGGATACTTTAGGATGTCAGCAGCTTTGGTTGAGCCAACGGAACTTAATTGAAAAGTGCTATAAATATGCGCATTGATGCTGCTCGCTTGTGTGTTGATCCTTTAATACTGCAAGGACTCCCAAGTAATTAAATTGTAATTCTGGCGCACAGAAAGAACAATGCCAACAAACACTTTCCAGTTCCCACTCGCAAACACACATAAATACACCCATACATTCACACTCGCAGACACTCACACACACACGCACACACACTCACTCATCTGGCGGTTGTCTGTGTCGGTGGCTGTGACTGTCTGTGCAACAGTCTGTGGGTAGCCGTGCGTGTAGCACCTGCATTGGATATGGCCTTGAATAGAGCGGAGCATGGAGCATATAAATTACAATTACAATGGCGAGAAATGCCACGAGACAAGGACCACAACAACAGTAATATTACAGAACAGTAACTACATGGAAACAGCAAAAAAATGAAACGAAATAAAACAACAATAATACGTTCAAAATATGTACAGTCAGTCTGTGATTGGATGCTGGGTTGACTTTCATTATACGAGTCTGGCCACGGGTCAGCAATTCGAGCATATTCCTTTAGGGAGGTTACGAAATCGAGTTATTAACCAAGGTAAAGCATGCAGAATTAAGGACCAAATCGAAAATTACTTTGAATACAATTAGAAAACTTGGAAATAAAAAAGGAATTACTTTCAAAATATTGCAAATGTTACCTGATTTCAGATTTAAGAAATTTTGTTCAGAAACCTTATTGAATTACATAAATATTCTGTATTGAACTTCAATTTTACCAAGTTTGTGACTATTAAGAAATGACTTTCGTTATTATGTCTCAAACCATGCGAATTGGGAGCAAACTCGCTGACTCACAGAGAATTTAAAGAATAAATGAATAAACATGAAAAATGCACTTTACTTACCTGTTGCAAAGTGAATATATGTTCTGGCCTCAGTACAAAAATGGCTATTAAGTTTTTGAAACGGATTTCGAAATCCGTTTTTCAGCTTAATATTAAATCATGTTGACTGTCAAATCGGTATTAAAATTATTATAATATCAAAAAGTAAAGTTCGGAATAAAAGTTCGAGATAAATTATTAATTCTCGATAAAAACAATTGTACAAAATGAGTCACGGAAATGTAAGAAAACATTTAGCTATTGAATTTACAGCATGCGAATTGTTTGGCGAGGGGCAAGGGGAGACGTTCCAAAATGTGCTGTGTATAAGTGTGTGCAAAATTGGTATGTGCTACGCATAAATTAGAAGACGCCGAGCAGAGAGAAAGAGAGAAATACGATAGACATCGAGAGAGAAAGAGAGAGGAGACAGAGTGAGAAAGAGAGGGGGAGAGAACGTGATGTGGGGTGAAGGTTGGCCTGGTTGGCATCAAAATTAAATTAGAAAAACGATTTTAGCAAGTTGCACAAAATTTTGTGGATAAAACTTTTGTATACGAAGTAAGAGGAAAATTACTTTGCTAAAGCGTTGCGAGCGATATGTAAAAAATGCGAAAGTTCTTCTTGTTCTCTTCTGAAATGCTCCAAACGCTGTTTGGGGCGTCACTTTCACTTTTCACAATGCGCGTGTATGTATTTGTGTTTGTGTACGTGGACGTGTCCGTGTACGTAGCGTATACGTAACGTGTACGTGGGTATTTGCTAAACAACGAAAGAAGCAAAGAAAGCAACGCACACACGCAAACACACACTCGCATCAAACTGGGAGAAGGCTCCCAAATCAAATTTGAAAATGCAAAAAGCCAAGGCAATAATCACTACTCGTAAGTATGTTGTGTGCTCGCTCGATTTCAAAAAGCAACTACAAATGATGAAATCAAACAATTTCTAACTATTCAGCTGAAATTGACACACACACACACGCAATCACATTTACAGTAACAGGCACACACACACACAGTGCTTTTTTGGTGGAACGCGATGAAATTTAATGAACCGTTTCGCACAAAGCACGGGAACGTTCTGCAGACGCAGCAGATACTTTTTCATTCGCATGCCCCGTTCATGCTGTACTCGTAATTGTTGTGTCTACATCAAAAGGAGTTTCCTTCGATATGTCAGCCAGCAGCAGCAGCAGCAGCAGCAGAAGGCAGCAGTCAGCAGCATTCGCAGCGTTGGCATTGCGCATGTCCAACACCAATCGATATATCCTGACATCCCCGACGCCAATTCCGGCAACAGTTTGTCGCGTGTTCCTTTCGTGGCACGTTGGCGCTTCTCTGTCCCAAAAACACAGCAGCCACTTGTTAGCATTCGCAGTGTTTGGTACAGCCTGCTGCTGAACAGCTCGACACTCGAAAACTCGACAGCTCGGCTTGTTTATGTGCTTACTGCGCAGGAGCGAGATACCGCAAAACGTAAACAAAGCACATTTTGACAGATGACAGACGAAAGTGTGCCGTTGCTCGGTTGTTGTTGATGGCACCAAGGATACAGACGATGTTCACGTTACCATTGACTACTTGACATGCGCCCTGCGCATCTCATTTTCAGCATTCGGTGGCGCCTCATCGAATTACGATAACCTCATAACCAGGGCTCGAAAAGTAAACAAACAAATTGTGGTGACAACTCTGACAAACTCTTGAGATAGCGGCTACTTGAAATGGGTCGTAGGTTGCAGAGGGAAACGGAAAAGTCCCACAGAGTCAAAGCGAGACAGACCACATAAAAGGGAAACATTAGCCAGCGATCTGCTGGCACAGTGGTCGCTAATTGCTGGAAAATACTCGAAGAATTATATGGGAAAACAACAAACAAAATTAAATAATGTGCCACTACTGAATGAATAAAACTCACATAAAACAAACAATAAATTAAAAATAAACTTCACAAAAAGTATACGAGTAATTAGGAGTATAAACAAATCTGTTATTTTCTTAATAATCAAATCAAATCCAGCAGTGAATGCTGGGTTTGGTTAATCTTTTTAATTTAATTCTTAATCCTATTTCATTATACAATTTATTTACTATATAATTATATTTTGTTTCATATTATATTTACAAATATTATATTTGTACTTTAACGAGTTCATCGATTTTATTGTAATGTAACTAAATTAATTAATTTTTAAATAGGCAAATAAATAAAATATTTATAATACTTATATTAAAATAAAGAACTATTAAATATTAATAATTTATTTTTACATGTCTGTCTCTTGTTGATCTTCAGCTTGATCTCCACTTTTACTTTTTTGACGTAGTATAAAATACCTTTAAAAATACAAATTGTACCAACATAAATATAATACTCAACAAGTAAGAAAGTTACAGTCGAGTGTGCTCGACTGTGAGATACCCGCTACCCATTTTTAATAAAGGCAAAATATTGCGGTATCATTTTCAAAATATACCGAAAATACTAAAAAAAATACTAAAAATATACCAAATGGTATATTTGGTATATCGATATAGTACACCATTCAAAATATATCATAAACGGCACAATGTGCCAGATTGTCGGCCAAAGCAACTGAGACCCCTATAAGTAGGCGTTTTTCCCATACAAAAGTATTTCCTTAATAACTTCGACAATTTTTATCTGATCGCAACCAATCATAACTACTACAGTAATTATTGTATATACCAAAATTCGTAGCTCTAGCTTTAAAATTACACTTGTTATTCGATTTTTTTGATTTGCGGGGGCGGAAGTGGGCGTGGCAAAAATTTGAAACAAACTTGATCTGCGTGCAAACATAACAAATGCTGTCGAAAATTATAGCTCTATCTCTTATAGTCTCTGAGATCTCGGTGTTCATACGGACGGACGGACGGACGGACGGACAGACGGACAGACGGACATGGCTATATCGTCTCGGCTGTTGACGCTGATCAAGAATATATATACTTTATAGGGTCGGAGATGCCTCCTTCTACCTGTTACATACATTTCCTGCCGGCACAAAGTTATAATACCCTTCGACCCTATGGGTAGCGGGTATAAAAAACATGTAAAATGTTGTATTTATTTATTGTTCGAACACTTTTATTAGAAAATGTGTATTGATATTTTCATATGCACTTTTTTAAAGGAATATATTCCGATTTTGAATTTTCTATTTAAACAGATTAACTTATTAAAAACAAGTAAGAAATGCAACATACTAAAATATACCGAAGGCTAAATTATTTCTTAAATAATTTCTAAATTTTCTATCTGGTCTTCTATCTTACCTTATTATATATAACATACAATTTTAGAGAAGCAAAAATATCCAATAGCCCTTATTACAATTTTATTTCAACAGCTTAGAGGCGTTTGCTCTCTCTTGTTGATCTTCAGTTTGAATTCACTTCCGCTTTAGGAGTTAAAGTCAATGAAGTCGCAGTAATCACTGTGACGATGCTGCTGCAACAGCTCATTAATTTTATTTGTAGCTACCCCAAGAAATAAGGTCGCAAATTCGCCGCAACATGTGACTAAAAATAACTCAGAGCAAAGGCTGAGCCTGTGACTATCAGTGGCGCGACAGTTGCAACTGCACATAAATCTTTTGGGGGATTGCTTTGATCGGGCAGACAGGAGGAATGCAATTGAGTGTCTCAAATCGTAGCCAAGTCTGTCAGGTAGCCAGGATATATTCCACAG
Source organism: Drosophila nasuta (assembly GCF_023558535.2). Taxonomy (NCBI): domain Eukaryota; kingdom Metazoa; phylum Arthropoda; class Insecta; order Diptera; family Drosophilidae; genus Drosophila; species Drosophila nasuta. The sequence goes on from NC_083457.1 coordinate 1,301,294, forward strand.
AACAGACAGTTATTATGCCTGCCGCACAACAACAACCCCGCTCACCCGCTGTGTGTGCGACAGGGGCACACGCAAGTCAATTGCGTTGAATCCACTTGAGGCGACGCCTGTGAAACCAAAAAAAAAACAAACAAACAAATCTGTCGGGTCGTAATGTTGATACAACAACAACAGGCCAGACCGAAGACAAGGATCCTCTGGTGCAACGCCATGAGAAAAGCGACAAACGAAAAGCAATATGCCGACGAAGTCTGAAACACCAAATTGTTTTGTCGGTCGTCTTGGGTCGATCGCGATGTGTTCGGCTCGTCAGTTGCCCGCCGCCAGTCGCCAGTGGACGGTCGCGTTTTTTTCTCAACGTTTATCGTCAACAAACTATATAAAAAAAGTTCTTATCGAGAGCCATTGACTACGTACGCGAATTTAAGTGACTATAATTGAATGAAAAGTGCAAGATACATTTACGAATATAGCAAGAGATACATATACTATACATAGATATAGCGCAGCTGCTTTGGATTTGCAATAGACTCTAGACTCCACTCCGATTGAAGGGCACGCGTGGCAGGCACGCGTCGCATGCCGCTGTGTGGCATACAGAGAGAGAGAGAGAGAGAGAGAGTTAACATCTCAACCCATTCGAGTGTGAGTGTGTTTATAAATAATCTCGAAAACAAGAAGACTGTGTTTTATTTTTGGCGACGAATGCTGCAAGTGCCAAATGTTGTATCCATGAAATACACGACACGGCAACGGCAACAAACTGAATCTAGTGATGCTTTTATGTGCAATTTTCATATATTCGCAATTTGCGCAGCTCTAAACATTTTACGCCCCGTTTACTGTCGCAATTCTTGTTGGGCCAGACCAAAAACCAAAATCAAAACACAAATTTATAAATATGAAAATCTTTTGACAAAATAACAAAACGAAGACGACACACAGAAAATGTATCTTAAGAGTACAAGCAAAGTTCCCTTGTGATCGGTCTTTGACGTCGTCAACTTGACGTTATTCTTGTTGTTGTTCTTGCTGTAGCCGCTTTTCTTGTCTTGTTGCGACTGTCGCGGTCTCTAAATAAGTATATTTACGTATGTGGGTATTATACATAGATATAGTACGTTGCATATACACGCGATTCTATATAAATATTCTCCTCGTACACGAACTTATCTAAGTATGCTTGTATGTGGGCTCCTCATTTCCGTTTGTTGAGATCGTTCTTCTTGTTGATGATGTTGTTTTTGCTTTTATTGTTTTCGCATTTTGACTTATTGCCATTTGCCATTTGAAATTGTGCTGGATTGGGGTTTGCTTTTATTAGCAATATGAAATACTCGAATGGTTTTTGCGGATCCCCCAAAGAGTGCTCTTACTTTATGTCTTTTCGTCTGTACTTATTGTAGGATAAAAATTTTAAGTGATTTATATATTTTATTTTACCATAAGCAGTGATATAACAGATACATGTTTTATTATGAATTCTATCAAATTATTTAAATTGCGAAGAATAAAATATATTTGAGCTTTTCTCAATTCAAAATTATGGTAATTTATATATTTATATTCCACTAAAGTTCGATAAGGTTTCGTTCATATGTCTGTCGAATAGAACAAACACAATCTGAAAATTACTAATATATCCGCTTGTAGATTAGGTAATCAATTCGTTCTGTTCATTAAACTTCAAGTCTCTAATCAATCGCAATTTTCTTTTCAGTTTACACTTTCTTTACTTATAATACAGACATGAGTTCACTTAATTTATTACAAAGATATCATAGGCTTAAATATGTTGGAATTTGGTCCAACGATCAGATCGCAGTAGTGCAAATAAATAGACAAGAGTTTAATTACGCGGAAATAATAATAAATGTTTATTATACAGACAATTCATTTGCTGTGTTCTTTACAACTTCACGGCTCAAAGCGAACTACTTCATTTCGCAATATATGTATACATGTGATGAAATACAATACAAGGATGCCAGATTAATATATGCTTAACTTAGAGTTACCAGATTAACATTTTGATTCTTACGCTATTTCGTTAATTTCAAACAAAATATGAATCAATTTTAAATAGTTCGTGCTGAAATAATTATTAATTTTGCATTGCAATTTACAGCATTCCTATTTTGCTGTTGATTAATAGGTTTTACAAAATTACAAGTTTTCTATAATATGATGTTATGGTATTATATACATGTACCTGTGCAATTACTAGATACATATGAACAAAAATTGATAGTTTGGTTACCGTCGGCTTATAAACTTGCCTTTAGCCAGTTAGTAATACATTAAGCAGTACTGATAACAACAAATAATATCTGCTGCGTACTTAAATAAAATATCAAAACGAAAGTTAAACGTAAGAGCTTTACATACTAATTATAGTGAGTGATTTAAGTTAGTGATGGTTCGATCAATGTATGTAAACAATCTTGTATAATAACAACAGCTTCCTAGTTGCTACAGTTTTGGCTAGTCGTAATAATTCAGTCATTGAATGTGGCATTCAGTAAGGACAAATAAGTTCAACTTGAAATATGCTATTGATATGCTAAACAATTTTGAAATGAATACTGTGATATGTAGTAAAGTTAGGCTTAACATAGCATATAGCATATTTATGACAAACTCAGATCAACTCATTGCTAAATCAATCAAATTCAAGGAACAGGATATAACAGCTGCTGAGCTGCGGTCGCTGATAATCCTTGCGTTTATCGGGCATCCTCGACAAGAGGAGCATGATAAATGCATTTGTGCCGCATCCGTGCAACTGATTAGATGAAATTACAGACGCACGCGCCTCCGCTGAAGAAGCGAGGACATAAGCATAAATCCCAATACTGTCAACATTATGGCTGAGGCAGCCATGAGCAGAGTCTATTGCCAGGACTCCACTTGCACTTGAGCGCATTCGCCGGGCAAATTGAAAAAGGAAACGCACAGCATGCCAAAGTCTGAGGCAGCAGCAGCAACAGCGAATGCAGCAGCAGCTCCCCTTAACCTATGCATAGGCAGCTAAATGAAATTTCCAGACAGTTTGCATTAATTTTCCAAATGCCGACCGACAGAGCGCGCCACTGAGCCCCATACTTGGCCTCCTCCTCGAACTGCTTCCCTAACCTTAGACACCAGCATATCCAATCAGTGGCACCAGCTATAGAACGCAGAAAACAGAAATGGCATCAGCAACAGCAACAGCTTTTGCCGCCATTACTTTAGCAGTAGCGAGACTTTCGCAACGAGTAAAAAAATTTCCTTTCGTGTGTGTCTGTGGCTCTGTGTCTCTGTATATTGCTCTATGTCCGGCGTCGTGCTACGCAGCTCGATTTCAGCGCAGGATATTCGTTTAACCTGCGCCCCAACTTTGAGCGACGAGAGCGAGAGACGCAGACGATGTCGAAGTTGCTGTTGCTGTTTGCTGTCGAAGTCGCGACGACGCCGATGTTGATGCCGATGACGATGCCGATGCCGACGCCGATGTCGCCTCTGGGCTGCTTCTGGATGCTGTGCGGGCTGCTGTACGAGAATTTCCCAATTTCAGTCTTCGTTTGCCGAGTGTCGTGCGCACAAGTATCCAACAGATACGGATACATCGACTGCTACAGCGCAGCATTTTACACACAAAAACTGCAACAACAACGAGCAAGTTTTTCAGCTGTAAGAGAAAAAAAATTCTGTATGTTGGTTCAGTGAAAAATATGAATTGTGAAAATGCCAAGAAATGTGAAAGCTGCAAGTGTTTTCAAATATACAACTCGAAACGAAAAAGATAATGCTAGAAATATGTTAAAACTCAACTGAGATACTGGCAAAAAAGTGAACGTTATGGTAATCGAAAATTATTTGTGATACATGTAATGAAATGAAAATGAATTGAAAAAACCAATACAATAAAATGTTTCTACGAAAATTGTGCGTAAATAAGATCCTCAAAATGTTGAAAACGATGAAAAATTGTGCAAATTCTCCTAGAAAAATTTCATTACTTTGCCTACGCGCGTATGTGTGTGCGTGCATATGTGTGTGTGGTATATGGTATATGGTGTGTTTTTGTGTGTAGTATCTTTTGTGCGCCTCTGTATCTATGTATCTGTGAGATACGTAAAACAATTTGTCTGCGCCATTAGTAGCGAACGTTCCTCTTCACTTTCGCACACACATATGCGTGCTAATGTAAGTGTGTTTGTGAGAGTATGTGTATGTGTATATCCTGCGCACAGCAGACGACGCTGACGAAGCTGTAGATGCCTTTTCGCATTGGGGCTGGTGATGGTCGACAGCCTTGGAGCCCTACAGGAGACACCACCGACACTAGTACTAGCAGCACCACCCTCAACACCACCCCCATTACCACCACAAACAACAGCAGCCGCAGCAACAACAGTAGCTAGAGCAGGCAGTAGCGCAACATTTGCGGCGTTGACGCAGCTTCAACTCGTCGCTGCTGCTGTTGCTGCTGTTGTTGTTGTTATTGTTCACGGTGTGTGTATCTGCAAAATACGCTCACAAATACTGATAGCAATATATCTAAGCTCGTTGAATTTTTGGCTACAGTTATTATTTGCTTCAAATTAAATTGCAACGAATTGCAATAATTAAAATTCTGAAAGTTGAATTGCATTCGAAAGTTAAAAGGGTGAGAAGCTTTCCATTAGATAAAATATATGATTTAGTTAGATGTTTATAAATGTGGAAATTTGTCAATACACACAACTTCACAGGACTAGAAGAACGCCAATGATTTTCTACAAATATGTAGTAATGTATAGAAAATATTCCGCAAGACTTTTTAAAGTTGTGTCTACAATTTAATGACGCTATCTGTATCATCAACTATTAGAGCAATTACTGAATAGTATCGAATAGCATATTTAATGAATATTTATATTACAAATAGATATGTACCCTAGAAATGTCCCTATTTAGAAGTCCAATTTAAGTCCTTTTCAACAGCAATTGATTAAACAATATTGCCATGTAAAGTCATTAAATTGCTTGGTAGCAATTGACTTGATTTTCATACAAAGTTTAATTAATATGAGCTATAAAAATTTCTCTCACAATCTGCGCCAAGTAGCAACTTCGGATAAACTGACGTTGCACTCCTTGGACGCTCCCCAATATATTGTTTCCCTCAGTTTTCGGCCGAAAATTGACATATTTCCCGCAGTTCCTGTGGCCTGGTTGATGATCTCCTGTTCCACTTCAGAGCGTCAGCATGAGGCAACAACATCATGTCTCTAGTCGTATGCACTTCTACGTATTTTGAACCCAGTGTGTGCCTCCCAGTCTATCTCCCTCTTTATCTTTCTGCATCCGTCTCAGTCTCCACTTGTACCACGACCATGTTTGACATGCATACGAGTATATATGTATGTATATTCAAATGTATGTAGTTTATTGTCAGCTTCGGTTTGGCCAGTTAGCTACATTTTTGTCATGGCAGGTCATTTTACTGCTCTCAACTCTGCTACTCGTATAACTTTCAGCTTCAATTGCGTTTCCGTTTTGCACTCGCTATAGTCTTTGCGAGTTGCGTATACGCGATGTGCAACCGAGTCGAGTCGAGTCGAGTTAAGTTGAGTTGAGTCGAGAGTTTGGTGCTCAACTCGCTGATTTTTACATTACCTCTCACAGAGCCCCTACATTCTCTCTGTATTTTCTCTCTCCCCCCTTCCCATATTTAGATTTTACTAGACAACTAACTCGCTATGTGTGTATATTTACGATTCTGTTTTGTTGTTGTTTTCGTTGCGCTGCTGGTAGTACAACTGCGGCAGCCATTTTGTATATCATACCTAACGTACTATGAAGCTACACACACACACACACGTAGAATGGAAAGTGAGTTTGTGTGTGCGAGATTCGCTGTTTGCAATATATTGTTTTTCTCATTTTTTTGGCAAAAATTCTGGCATAGAATTTCCCAGTTTTTTTTTTCTGCTGGTTCTGGCTTCCCTTGCCAAAAGCAACGAATGTCAAAGGACGAACGACAACAGTTAGCCAATACATACAGCAACAACAACCATAGCTGAATTCATAAAGAACCGCACTAAGATGATGGCCAAAATTTCAATTCCATCCACAAATGCATTTCTGTTTCTTAGCTCCCTCCCTCTCCTTCCAAACTGTCAACAAACTCTTGTATATCGAAAACGCGAGAAAATGGCGTTGTAGTAAAATTCAATATTATAGTGCTCGTGTGTGTGCGACTTAGTACATGTCCAAAAAAAAACGAAATACTAAAAGTGAAATTGTGCGACGCCTTAGAAAACATACACACTCGTATATAATATTTGTAGCGAGTAGCTGCTGATACTCAACTTGAATAAATTTGGATTAATTCATTCTACGAATCCGTAATATATTCTATGTATGACCGAGTATTCACGGAATTTCAATATAGCAGCGGAATAGTTTCTCAAAATAAAAATAATAATAATTGTACACAGTCCTATTTCCAAGTATATTTCTTTTTACGCCAGATGCAGTGCTTACCACAAGAACAGAATTTTCTCAGAAAATGTTGGCAAACAATCAAATTGCCAATTATAGACAAATGCGTATATATTATTTCAATATTGAGTTAATTTGCATATACATAGAACACACATGCCTTCATATTTAATTAGACAATAAATGGATTCGATTTTTAGAAATCGTATTCACCTAATTTATCCACGAGCTTAAGAAATATTTTCCGGCAATTATTATTTCCATCAATTATAAAAGCGCAAAAAGTTGATTTAAAACCTGTGAAAATGCTACACTCAAGTCTGCTTTTGAACAAAAACCAAATTCGTTATTGATTATCAGAGTTAAAATTATATTATTATTATTAAGAAGTAACAGAAAAATAATAAATAAATACCGAAGACTTTAAGGAAACGCGACAGCAATCTTAGGCATTTCGATATGGCTTTCTTTGAATATTGTGATCACTGGAACTAAATATTTGTATAGAAAGATATTATATATAAAAAATTGACTCGACAAGGAAAAACTAAACACAAATATACTGAAACTATTGTAATATAGTACCAAAAAGTTTATTTGATATAACGCTGAATGATTATCATATCATACTTTAGTGCTAAAAATATTGAATGCACAGTTAGATTGCAATAAAAATAATATAATAAAAAAAAAAAATAATGCAATAAAAATAATATAATAATAATATTTGAATATAACTAATGCCCATACGAAAGTTTTTCTGTTTTTTCTCTGATCATCATCAAATTCTCAGGAATCATTAAAAATGTTCATAATATTGTATATTCAAAATTTAAGAATTTAACCTCAAAATTACACTTATTATTCTTTTTGTGTACTGAGGGACCAAAAACTAAAGCATACTTAAAACGATAAAATGGATGAAGTCTTATAGTTATACGATGGACAATGCATATACATATGTATTTAGAAACGTCAGTAAATGTTTATAAAGAATGCTATAAAGAAAGATGATTATAAATTAAAGTTTACTTATATATTTATTTGTTCAATTACTTCCAGTCGAACATAACTTTTCGATATGAAAATTCTTTACAGAGTCTGTACTTAAGTTCTGAGTAATTAATTAATTTATTCCACTCGATTTTTCATTCACTCTAATAAATTACATCCGACAATTGACCCATTTGTGTGTAAGCTGTGCCATCAGCAATTCTGGCAACAGTTGTAAAGGACAAATCGAAAACTGCACTCGTATAAATGTCAGACAAGCAAAGTAGACATCGATTTTTTGGGGAACAACATTGATAGTATTTACCCAAGGGCTGGGCTGGTGGCCCATCTTCTTCATCTTCTGGAATTTAGCTTCCCTTATTGCAGTTTCGTGTAGCACAAAGTGAAAATTGCACACAAATTTTGCTTGAGGTTCAGAGGCTCAAAGTAGTTTTTGGCAATGCAATGCAGTGAAATGGTTTCAAAATCTTTCAATTCTGATGTTTGCGTAGGTATTGAATAGGCGACAGGATGTTAGATGGGTTAATAAATGCATGTCAATTACATGAATGAGATGCCATTACGTGGGCCGCTTCGATTCATGAGTGTTTCCATTGGCATATTAAAAGTCAAAAGTCAAAGAGCATTATTAATTTGCATATTCTGTTCCTCTCTTATTCTTCCAGATTGTCAACAATAATAATAAGAACATCAACGATTATTCAAACAAAGCAACAGTGCAAACCCACACAAACATACACCCACACACATCCACAAACTCACATACGATATTGCAACGGCTACAGTAATGTGCTGCCTGCATCTGAAGAACTTTAAATGCGCGATTCGTGTGCCCACCGAGCGGTCAGTGAACACTTTGTCCACGTGCCACAAGAGTTAAATTAGGCAGCAAATCAATTGAAGGGCTTGAAAACCCAGTCTACTAATTTCAGTAAAAACATACACAGAGTATCGACTCATACATCTTAACACTCTCACCACGCACTCACTTTAAGTCATCGCGCTGTTAGGGGCAGCATGCCACGCCCACGCCCACTACCGCCGCTGCCGCTGCTGCTGTTCAGCCTGCTCAGCGTGCTGGGCGGTCTGGTGCTGGCACAGCGTCCACTTCTGAACCATACCTTCAACTCGCTGCCGATGTCGCAGCATCAGAGCAACAGCTACAACAACTACAACTATCAGGGCCCAAACAAGCAGCTGCGCAACGGCCGCCTCCATGAGCAGCCCCAACCGTTGCCGCTGCCCACATTGCCCGGCCTGGCGCAGCCCGTGCATGTCTATGATGACTACGAGGGCGAGGGCAGTCAGGGCACCTTTGGCTCGCGTCCACCGCCGGGCAGTCGACGGGATACAAGACGTCGCCAGAACTTGTCACAAGTAGGCGCAGGCGGTATACCACGACCTGAACGTGGCAATGGACAGCGGGGTATTGAGTCGCTGCGTAAGGAGCTGCTAAAACCTTCAGTGGGTGGCCCCGGCGGCGGCATATCCGGTAGCAGCGCCGGCTATGCCTCCTACTCGGGCACCTCGTCCATCGGCAAGATCGATGGCCAGGGCGCTATTGGCTCAGCGGATCGTTATGGCGAAAAATTACGTCAGCCGACAGCGGGCTCCGATAATCTGCCCATTCGCTCGTATCCGCGCAAGAATCCCCTTAACGAATTGCGTAAACTAAAGAAGAGCTTCAATCAGGCTGATGAGCCGGCTGGTGGCGTCACACACGGCAATATGGAAGGTGATACCGACATTGATGGCGACCAAATCGATCCCATACAGCAGATTAAGGAACGCATACGAGATACAGCGCCCAAGCCCGTAAGTAGTCAACTCCCATAATCTCCCACCATTGCTCCTCACTTAATACCTCTCACTTTTTGAACTAGAACACCTACGCACCGCATACGGAGTCGACACCTTCGTCGGAAATGGAAGATTTGCTGGGCGTCAAGTGTAATTTCGAGACCTCTTGCGCCTGGGTCTGGACAAAGAATCTGATGGATGGTTTCCAAGTGATTAGCGGCACAGAGCTCGCGAAGAAGAATATGACTGGTCTGATGCCTGGACCCGTGGCCGATAGCATTGACGATGCCAATGGTCACTTTCTTTATGCTCGAGTACAGCCCGCAACGAAGCAGTTGAACCTGACTTCACCCTGGTTTAGCACCACACTAGAGAAATGCATCTTGGAGGTGTATATGCACCAGAGCGACATGAGTCACGGACTGTCTCGGGTGGTTGTGGAGCCACTACATCCGCAGGAGAGCAGCTGGGTGCCTGCGGAAATTCAAGGCGACAACTTTCGCTCCTGGACACATCGATTATTTCGTCTTGGTCGTATTTCGCGAGACTTTCGAATTGTGTTCGAGATTGTGCCGGATCTTAAGCAGGGTCAGAAAGCGCATGTGGCGCTCGATAATCTACGCATGGTTAACTGTTTTCCCGAGGGCACCAAATCGGAAAAGTGCAGCACCTCGCAAGTCAAGTGCATGATGAACAAAGTGCCCGTCTGTATTCCATTGCCGCGTATCTGTGACATCACTCGCGATTGCGACGATGCCGAAGACGAGTTGCAGTCATGCGGTATGCTCTTTTGACTTTCTTCTCATGCTCTGTTCGTATCTACAAATAATAATAAATTCTTTTATACAGACAAGATACCCTTTGGCGGACGCTGTGACTTTGAGGAGGATTGGTGCGGCTGGCGGGACTCTGGCAAGACAACATTGACTTGGTCCCGTCACACGGGTTCTTCTCCCACCCATGACACTGGCCCCGATGGCGATCACACACAGCAACATCTGCTCAACGCCACTGGTGGCTACTACATGCTTGTCAACATGAATCAGCACATCAACAACTCGGAGAAGAACTCTATCATTGGCTTTGCCAGCAATGCCATAATGTTAAGCAAAACATTTAACCCGCCACCTTCGGTTCATGGTAATCCCGACTCACCCTACCGGAATTCATGTGTGGTGCGTTTTTTATATTCATCAATTCGGCAAAAATCCGGGCAGCATTAATCTATCTGTTGTGGAGATGAAGGAGAAGGAGAATATTACAACTACTCTCTGGTGGAGCACCAAGAACCAGGGCAGTGATTGGCTACGCGCCGAGTACGTGCTACCCAACATTACCTCGAAGTAAGTAGTCTTGCACTACTTCTCTGGAATTCCAAATGATTACATGCATATTCTTTCAGATACTATCTACAGTTTGAAGCCCGCATGGGCATGCGCATCTTTTCGGACGTGGCTGTGGATGACTTTTCGCTCAGTCCCGAATGCTTTGGTCTAAACATACCAGAAGAACATCTTAATGGCTACAATTATTGGGACGTCAGATACAATCAAAAGAGTCCTACGCATCATGACTTTGATCACACGAACTGTAAGTACCTTAACTACAATTAATTTTGTAATTTTCACTTAATAGCCACACTTTATTCAGTTCTTAAATTTATAATTTTTTGGAGATAAAAAAAATTATAAAACCAAAAAGATCATTGTACCCGTACTGAGTCTACAGCTCTTCTAAAATCCATACTTCGTATAAGAATAAAGTTATTTTATTTTCATGTCCCTTAGATCTTTCTTAATTTCCTAGTCCAAGCAAGGCATTCTGGTACTTTACATATGTTCATAGGGTCTCATTATTACAAAAGTGGCAATGTACCTAATCTGTGAATTATCCTCTCTGTCTATAGTGTCCTCTTAATAGACCGAGTTTATACTTTTATACTTAACAGCAAATTTCATTACCCCAAAATATTTTGTTATTTATTAGCTAGCTAAATATTAAGCTCTTCTCAAACTTTTCTCTTCCAGACTTAGAGCTCACAAGCTGCGATACTAGAGGTATGATAGGACCGACACAATCGCAATGCGAAAGCGCCTACAGAGAGCAGAATCAGTCGCATGTGCTTCGCGAGGTTCATGTCGTCGAGGATCAAAGCACCTACAAAGGCATGCAAAAGTGGAAGGTGCCCAACGAGGGTCACTACACGTGAGTAACACTTCCTAATGCCTACAAACACTTCAATTAACATGAGTTTATTCCTCTTTTTAGAATCATTGCCAAAGGCGCGAGCGGTGGTCTTGGATCCGGTGGGGTGGGCAGCTCTCGCGGTTCTGTTGCCGTCGCTGTACTAGAGCTACACAAGAATGAAGAGCTCTATTTTCTGGTGGGACAGCAGGGCGAGAACGCCTGCATCAAATCAATGAGCATTCATAAGGAAGCCGGCTGTGGCACAGAGCACGATCTGGATTTGGGGCAGTATAGTTTTCGCTCCAAGCAGGACATGGTGAAAAACATATACATTGAAAATGGCGCTGGCGGCGGTGGCGGAGGATCCTTTGTTTTCCTTCTAAACCAGGCCAAGAACGAGGCCGTGCCATTGCTGGTTGCCGGCGGAGGCGGTGGTCTGGGCATTGGGCAGTACATTGACGAGGATTTCCAACACGGCCAGAAAGCCAAGCCACTGCAGGCACCCGAAAGCGGTCAGATCAATGGCGAACCACTCAACAAAAAGACCGCTGGCCCTGGAGGTGGGTGGCGTGCGAAGGAAGATCAGGCCCTTAGCCCGACCTATGGAGCAGCGCTGCTCCAAGGCGGACGTGGTGGTCACTCCTGCTATGTAGAGCTGGCCGACAATGGCACGTCTGTTCACAGGCATGGACAAGGCGGATTTGGTGGTGGCGGCGGTGGTTGCAATACTGGAGGCGGTGGTGGCGGTTATGCTGGCGGCGATGTCTACCTTAATGAGTCCAATGGTGAAGGCGGCAGCTCCTACATAAGCAGCAGCCGCAGCCTGAGAGACACCAGTGAAGTTCATGCTGGAGCAAGCAGCGGTGCAGGTGCCATCATCATCATTCCAGCTATTGAGGGCTGTGGCTGTGACTATCGTTGTGTAGCTTTGGATGAGTTTAGGTCCAAGGTGCGTTGCATTTGCCCAGAGGGTTGGAGTCTAAAACGGGACAACAACACGGCCTGCGAACGGCAGGAAGAGGCGGGCAAATCCTCCTATCAGTATTTGGTATCCGGCCTCATGTTTTCGCTTGCCGTGCTCTTCATCAGCATTGCAGCACTTATATTTATGCTATGTAAGTTGTGAAATTCCTTGCATTATAATACCATTCGAGCTCTAATTCCTTACTATCATTTCAGATAATCGTTATCAACGCAAAAAGCAGGCAAAGCTGCGGCATAAGATGCTGGCGGAGCAGGATCTGCAGCTTAGTCGACTTCGTCATAATATTGATGACTCTAATCTGAATAACTTCAATCCCAACTATGGCTGTGATGGCATACTTAATGGCCACATTGATGTCAACAGTTTGCCGCAGGTGGCACGCGAAAGTCTCCAGCTTGTCAAGTAAGTAGCTCTCTTGAATTTACTTTTAACCTTCACGGGATAATTAACATTCCTTTTCTCAACACACAGTGCACTGGGCAAGGGTGCCTTTGGTGAGGTCTATCTGGCGTTATATCGACATCGCGATGGTGATGCGGTCGAAATGCCAGTGGCTGTGAAAACCTTACGCGAGGATCCCAAGCGTGAGAAGGAGGAGGATTTCTTGAAGGAGGCCGCTATAATGGCCAAATTCAATCATCCAAATATGGTGCATCTCATTGGCGTCTGCTTCGATCGTCAGCCCTACTACATTGTCCTCGAACTGCTGGCTGGCGGAGATCTGCAAAAGTTTCTGCGCGAGAATCGTAACACACCGGAGCGTCCTTCTCTACTGACCATGAAGGATCTACTTTTCTGCGCTCTAGACGTGGCCAAAGGCTGTCGCTACATGGAAAGCAAGCGCTTTATTCATCGCGATATTGCCGCGCGTAATTGTCTCCTGAGCAGCAAGGGACCGGGACGTGTGGTGAAGATTGCGGACTTTGGTATGTCTCGTGACATCTACAGATCAGACTATTATCGCAAGGGTGGCAAGGCAATGTTGCCGATTAAATGGATGCCTCCAGAGGCGTTCCTCGATGGTATTTTTACATCCAAGACGGACGTCTGGTCGTTTGGCATACTGCTCTGGGAAGTGTTCAGTCTGGGTCGCTCGCCCTATCCCGGCCAGCATAATACCCAGGTAATGGAGCTGGTGGTGCGTGGCGGTCGTCTTGGTTCGCCCACCGAATGCCCTGTGTCCATATACAAGATTATGGCCGACTGCTGGAATCCAACGCCCGAGGATCGGCCAACTTTCACAAGCCTGTTGGAGCATTTAACCACATGCACGCAGGATGCCAGCATTATGAATGCACCGTTGCCCAATATACTGGGACCCACGGCATCGGAACGCGATGAAACTGTCATCCGGCCACCCAACGGCGAGGAGTTCTGTCTAGCCGTGCCTGATTATCTGGTGCCGCTGCCCGGCAATGGAGCACCACATGCTCCCGGTGGCGTAGCATATGCACCAACCGCTCAGAGACAGCAAAACACATGCACTCCCCCAGCTGTTACCTCACCCGCCGCACCAAAGCCAACAATGCCGGACACTTTGGAGGATGCTGCAGCCGCAGCTGGTCTAGTCGGCGGCGATTGCTGGGAAACTTCGTTCATATTACCAAACTCGAAGAGCGACCAGCCGCTGCTCAGTGCCAGTGCCATCACCACTATGGCCAATGGCGATTCCCAGCGAAATCTGCAAGCTGCGGCCGCTATGGCTGCGGCCTCAGCCCATGCCACCCCCATATTGCGGTCGCCCACGCATAGCGATGAGGCCAAACTGATTAGTTTGGATACACCGCAGCCGACGCCGACGACCATACAACCGCCGTTGTCGTTTGCCTCCCAACTGGATGGCATTACACTCGATCCAGCAGCGTTATCAAAGAGTCTGACCAATGGAAGCACACCCAATGGAAGCGTCAAGCAGTCCTACGCCAATGTGCAGGTTCAAATGAAGTCTGATCCGGACAGAGAATGCAACAACAAGCTGAACGGTGGTTTACCTACAGGCAATGGAATCATTCTCAATGGAGAGACTGCAGGCGGCAAGATATCGGCAAATGATTCACCTTTCACCATCCAAGGATACGCGGAACGCTATAAGGACAACAATAATCATTCCGAAATTAGTTGTTAGTGTCCATCAGCCAAGGTCATTGTGCAGCATTTTGTGTGTCCTTTTCGGCCGCAAACTCAAAGTTTGCTGAATCCCGAAATGAATCCATGAATACAAGTCTTGAATTGTCGAAACAGTTCAACGCTTGTGAGATAGTGATGTGTACATTAGGCTTCAGGGCTTCGTCCCAGTCATGATTTGTTTTTGGCGTTAAAAAGCGCAGTTTAATATACTAATAATAATATTTATTGGAAATGCGAAAATAAACAAAAACGAGATCACAAAAACAAAACAATACAAAATCGAGTGAGAAGTTCACAAAAATTGTAATGTACTCTAAAATTAATCTAAATTTCTATGCGCATTGCTATAAATTATACAATTTTAAAATTATTTTAGTTTTAAAAACGATTAGTTTAACAATTGCCAGAGGTTGTACATAAGTATTGTAATTTCAAGATTAGTTGTCAATTTGAATATTTAGTTTTAATTTTTTTTTTTATTATTTATGTTAATTTAAGCTAATGACTGAAATGCTAAACAATATTCCTAAAAACCAACCAATTAAATTCATGTTTTATACATATGCAGTCCAATCTAATAACAGCATCACACAACACAACAAAAACAAACAATCAAACCAAAATATACCAGATCATAGTAGTTTTTAATTTAGTTCTCATTTCTTGTTAAATATTTCTGTATTATTTTAAATGTTACGAATAGTCCATATACAATAAAATGCAAAATTTGAATTTTAAATATTTTTAATTTATTTAGTCTGAAATTTTATTGAAATTTATCATTTTAACCTGTAAATAAAGGCTTCCGTCGTAGTATATGAACTTATGTATTTAATGTCTAAGCTTAATTTAGAATGTAATATATATATATATATATATATATATAAACCATATTGAAATATTGAAATGAAAACAAAACTACAATTTACAGGGTGATTTTTATAAAAATTCAGTTGTATGTTTAAAAAACGAAAACAAATTAGTATTAACAATTTAGAAAACCAGAAAAAAACAATATTTTGTCTTTCTTTAGTTGGGATCCATAATTCTTAATTTTTAAATTAAAGCCACACACAAAATGAAGAAATTTGAAAGCAAAAAATTATATATTATAGCGTGTGCGAGAAAATTGTTGAAAAATAATTTCAAATTTTTTGCGTTGACCAACAAAAGATAAAACAAAACCAAAGCGAGCAACCGAAGCCGAAGCTTTAATTATGCAACTCGCATTTGTTTAAATAATTAAGGAATATACTGTTGTTGCTGTATGTGTTAAATTGCGATGCATCCAAAGGTCAAAGGTTGCCGATTGAATATCGATGATCGAGGCGTAATTCAAATGTTTACATTTAGTTCAGACGAAACAAACAAGCTTTAAATTATATAATTTTTATAAAAATATATATACACATGGCATGAAATATACAAAAAACAAATAAGACGCATACTTATATTTAACAAGAAGAAAAGAATGTATGCGTTAAAGAATAAAAAATATAAAAAAAAAATTAATAAATTATACAATACACACAAAAAGTAAAATTAACATGGCAAATTTGTGGGATAAGCTTAGAAAAAATATTAACGAAACATTTAATGTATATGATGTTTATGAGCGTATACTAAATGTAATCATGTTCAGTGTGAGTTATACTATAAACATACATATATATAAATGTATGAATGTGTACATACATACATACATACATAAATAAGTGCATACCAAAAAAATAATAAATGATGATAATGATAATGATAATGATAATGATAATGATAATGATAATGATAATGATAATGATAATGATAATGATAATGATAATGATAATGATAATGATAATGATAATGATAATGATAATGATAATGATAATGATAATGATAATGATAATGATAATGATAATGATAATGATAATGATAATGATTGATAATGATAATGATAATGATAATGATAATGATAATGATAATGATAATGATAATGATAATGATTGATAATGATAATGATAATGATAATGATAATGATAATGATAATGATAATGATAATGATAATGATAATGATAATGATAATGATAATGATAATGATAATGATAATGATAATGATAATGATAATGATAATGATAATGATAATGATAATGATAATGATAATGATAATGATAATGATAATGATAATGATAATGATAATGATAATGATAATGATAATGATAATGATAATGATAATGATAATGATAATGATAATGATAATGATAATGATAATGATAATGATAATGATAATGATAATGATAATGATAATGATAATGATAATGATAATGATAATGATAATGATAATGATAATGATAATGATAATGATAATGATAATGATAATGATAATGATAATGATAATGATAATGATAATGATAATGATAATGATAATGATAATGATAATGATAATGATAATGATAATGATAATGATAATGATAATGATAATGATAATGATAATGATAATGATAATGATAATGATAATGATAATGATAATGATAATGATAATGATAATGATAATGATAATGATAATGATAATGATAATGATAATGATAATGATAATGATAATGATAATGATAATGATAATGATAATGATAATGATAATGATAATGATAATGATAATGATAATGATAATGATAATGATAATATAATGATAATGATAATGATAATGATAATGATAATGATAATGATAATGATAATGATAATGATAATGATAATGATAATGATAATGATAACGATAACGATAATGATAATGATTGTATGTACATATGAATGTATCTATGTATGTATGCGCATCTACGCATAAAATTCATATTCGTATATGTATGTGTGTACGTGTAAAAATAAGCATATTATATATCTAACCAAATGTATGTATGATAAAATAAACATTTATTAGCTGAAAGACGAAAACATTTGAGCATGTAAATTACACTTAAATGCATATATTGCATATTAAATCACAATAAAGAAAATAAAAAAGAATGAATAATGTACAAACATTAATTGAGATTACCAATAAAATATGCTCTATATTAATTCACAAATTAAAAATAAAAAGAAACCAATTAAAGCTTCAATATATATAAGAATCTTGACATCCACAGCTAAAAAAAAAAAGTTAGAACTTAACTTAAAACTTACTTTTTGCTCAAACGCGTATTCTTTGCATTGCAATGGAGTGAAAGGAACTAAAATATACCCATTGCATTACTTATTAATGTATGTATGTCATGGAGTAAATATTTATACTACTTATGTACTTACTTATATGTATGTGTATCTATTATGGTTGTGCTGAGGCATGTAAGGGAGTCTTTGGAGTCCCAAAACAAATACATACCTATTAAATATGCGTTAAATATAAGAGAATGCTAATAAGTATATGTACTTTCACAACACTTTCTTTTATTTTTATTTACATTAGTATCATAACTAATTTTGTATTACTCACGGATGTAGTGGATGGATCAGAATAAGATCAGAATCGATTTTCAGACTCCTCCATTGACAGGGCTTTCGCATATTTATTTCAACGCCCACATTGTACCCTGATGTAAACACTTTGTGTACCTAAAGTCCAGAACCTGACAAAAGTTACATATTTATCGCAAATACCAAACCATAATATACCATCTACATATATCTATTGTTAATGTTGGCGTATAGTCAAATGACCTGTTAAATCGACTTAAATCGAATCTTTAGTTAAATTCAGACCATCCACTGCTGCCTCGGCCAGAAACATGAATATTATTACAAAATAAATGGTATTTATAAGCAGTAGTAATTATAATTTTTTTGTTTTTCGTTATTTTGAATATGCCGCCAAAAAATATCAGTAGTTTAAAATACAGTTCATTTCTCCACAATAAAAAGTCGCAACGAAATTATGAATTATAAAAAAAAATATACAACAAAAACTAAAATCAATAAGAGAATGATTTTAAGAATACGATAAAAGGATATATATACATAAGTATATAAAAAAAACAATAAATAGTATTTTTTATATACTTAATAAAAATCCAGTTGTATGAAAATTATTGCATACTTGTAATACCGAAATAAACCAAGACATAAATAACCTCTAGCTATAATGGAATATTAAAAATAATAAAGTATAATTGAGGTTTTCATTTATATGGTAAATTATTTTGTTACATTTAAAGCAAAAAAAAGAAAGCAAAGAAAAATATAAATATAAATTTAATGATTAAATATAGCGAAGATGTTGATGAAGAAGTAAACAGAAACGTAAAGACTAGAACAAAACATTTTGTAAGCACAAATGTGAGTTTAGATTGAAAGAAAGTTAGTGAAAAGTGTGCTAATAATACTAAATACTCTTAAAGGAATGTATGCAAATTTAAAATTGTTAAATGGATGAAAAAATAATTGGAGGAAGGGGCATTGATAATGAGAACAAAAAGTATATTAAATTTAAACCACTTAGCTTACTTACAGAAATAATGAGTCCATTTAGTATGTACTGAGATTGCATAAATCCCTCTCAGAGCACAACAGATCAATAATAATAAAAATCTATGAGAACACACAAAATAAACATTTGCTGAAAAATTAAAAAAAATATATCCTTAATCTCACTCAAGTGGCATATTATTATAAAATCGTAAGAAATGTCTTTAAATATTCAAAATATGTTTGAGTTGTAAATGAAAACAACTAATATCATCTCTCAAATAATCTACATGTCTCAAAATCACATGCCCCTTTTGAAAAGTTTGTGAAGCAATTTAATTGAAGACACAAACAGAAATGTTCAACATGTATTGAACATTGAAGTATTGAATTTTTTGTATGCTACATTATTAATTTGTGAAAATCAAATTGACATTGCTCTTTTAATTTCGATAATCAGACAAAAAAGAAGATAAACTGAAATATGTAAGTATTACATAAATATATATTGAATTACAAAAGCCGATGTAAAAGACAATTTTAAAGATGGTAGCGTGTAAGCGCATGAATTGTGAAAAATGAAGTGAAAAATAATTATAATAAATGAGAATTCATGTGTACAAAATAATAATGGAAAAGTGTCCTCATTTCTGCCACTCCACGCAATATTAAAACACATTTATAATTTATTTTATAGTTTCCTTAATGGTTTTTATTTTAGGTTCTCTTTTCAATTTTTTCATCTTCACTAGTGAAAAATTACTAAGTTCAATTATTTGCATGCCAATATAAACTAAAACCGTTTAATAGGGTTTTACAATTTATTGTATAGATTTGTATTTATATAATTGTTATAGTTTTAGTTTGCTTTCATTTTGCCTAGTCTCTAATTTATATATGTTATCAAAAAATACGAAAAAAAAAACTAGAACGAAATGAAAAATCCGACTTTTAAGTTATATTCAATAGGTTTATGAGTTTAAGGTTAAATAAAAAGAAATTGAATACATTTTTGTATTATTTTGGAAGTGTATTTTTTATTGATGAGCTGCAATTTACAAAACGTTCTTATAATCGTTTAATATAAAGTAATAATAGATTCTATTCATAACATAAAAGTATTAATTGCACGAAATGTTAACCCCAAAACTTACCCAATTCATAGTTCGGACAAAAAAAATTGAATTGAAGAAAATGAAAATTGGGAAATTGCGGTGTAGATAATGCAGGGAAAGTTCTGAATGAATTGGATGCCCCGTTTCGGTACTAACTGGATGGAATGTTCTTACTATATGTTGTGTCATGTTTCAAGTTAAATTTCGCATTATTAGTTCATTAATTAATATTATAATATAAATTTAATAATGCCATTTGCTAACTGTGTATACAATCTCATGTCAAAAACATCGGTCAGTTTTATATATATATAATTTATTTCTATTTTGCGGTTTTTCTTTCATCCTCGCTGATTACGCTTAATTTTTAGGCTGCAAATGCTAAGAAATTATGTTTGATGTTTATATAAATATATTTTTTGTTTAATTATTTATTGGTTTTTGTCCGTTTGTTTCATTCACGCCATATTTGTTATAATATACATATACATAAATTTAATTTTGTATATTTATAAACTTCAAATTTTGTTTTTTTTTTATTCTCCACTTGAATTAATTTCATTTCTGTTCCTCATTTTGTATATAATTCTGGATTTGTTTTGTTTATTTTTTTTGTTTCTTTGTAATATATAAATTGAAAACTTAATTGTAATTGTAAAAATGTTAAAACTAGTAATAATATTTATAATTAATTAATTAGCATAGTTTACGTTACGTTCATGTAATTTAAAGCAATAACAAGCCATTTTTATAAATTTTTTTTCTTTTACTTTTTTGTTAAATAGTTTTATGTTTTGTATATATATATTTGTTTTGTTTCTTTTGCAAACTTGTTTTCGGTTTTACTAATTACTGCAAATTACTTCATTATCTTTGACATAGTATGTTTATAATCCATAATCCGTAATAGATAGATGAATTTATCTCCTTCCCAAGTATAGTTTTGTAGTTTTTTTGGTTTTTATTCTTTTGTTTTTTTGACATATGAACTTGTTGTTTGTTTACGCGAAGGTGGAAATATTATTATGTATATAAGTAATCTATATACCATTTAATAAGTTATTAGTTATATTTTCGTTTTTAGTTTTAATTTATATTGTTAGTTTTACTTGTATTTTTTGTATTAATATTATTTTTATTTTTACTTAGTTGACTGCACAAAATTTACAAAAAGTACGCCTTCAACTCGCCAATGAGAGAACCGACACCCATGAGAGGCATAAAAGTATCTCAAAAATTGCACAATTTGCGTCACACCTGACAGCGGACAGGTACTGCTGGCACTGCAGCTGCATTTTGTGTGTTTGTGTTCATGTTTATTTGTGTTTGTATTTGTATGTGGTGTATGAGTTTCTTGGTATGTGTGTGTGCGTGTGTGTGTCCTATTTGTGAGTGCCTGTGAATGCCATTTTATTCACCCGATTGTTGTTGTTTTTGTGGTATTTGTTTACTCGTTTTAACATATATAAAAATATGATTATAATTAATTGCTAAAAACCTCTAAAATGTATGCCATGTTTAAAGCATTTAGAAATTGCAAAGAAGAACATCACCAGACAAGATTTTTGCTGCTTTGTCTCGGTCACCAGAACAGGTGCCGAATTATTACAAAAATGGTATCAAGCGCGCTATCTTCAGCGCGTTTTCCAGAAATGCGCTCCACATATCATTCAGACGCTTCGAACGTGACATCAGGAAGCGCCAGGTGAGCAGCACAGCAACCACTTTAACCAGCTGATGCAGATAGTATAGCCTAGAATACGATCGACGTTATCTCACATTATTTAATTAAAAATTGATTTTAGTTTCAATCTACCCACCTGACCATACGCTTTCTGCTGGCGGGCAACGATTCAGGGCGCTGCTTGAACAGAAACTCCCTGAAGCCCAAAACATAGCGCTCCACATACTTGTCCCAGTTGATGTTGCGCACATCGAAGATGAATATTTCACGATCCTTGGGACTGAGTGTATGCAGCAGTCCATGGACATTGTCATCCTTGAAGCGCCATTGACGTGTTGCAAAATATTCTAAGCATTCAACAGCTTTGGCAATTTTGTTTTGTACGTTGACAACACTGTAACGAAATACAAACATAAGTCGCAAATCGCTGATGTTAGTGAGCTTTAAACAAACCAAACAGCACTTAGCCAGCGAACTTGGAAAGCTCTGCTGCACTGAGTGTTGTCGGTGTGAAAGCTCCCAATGCAATGAAACTTACAATGGCTTCTTGCCCATTATGCGCGCCACTCCATCCAGTATGTAGGCCGGTAGAAAGTGTTTTAGTAAACAATTCAGCGTGTTCATTGGACGATTCATGCGCAGGTCTCCAGTTGGATACCACAGGCAACCCTCTGAAAAATGACAAATGACGAAGTATATTAGAATGTGGTTTGAATGTAGTTTCGAATGTAGCCAAGACATACCCAAGGGATGTTTGCGAACACTGGACATTGCAAATTTGACAAACTCAGACCATATGATGGGATTACGTTGACCGGTACAACAATTGTATATGAGTAAATTATTGGATTTACGCGTCGCTGTACGCCATGCGGCGGCAATCATTAGATTAATCACAATATCGACAGGTACCATATCGGCCACATAGTTCTTCTCGCACATCATTGTCCGGAACATGCCCTTGGCCAGCGCAGAGACTAGACCCGTTGGCCCATTAAAGTTATCCACCCAACCGGCGAACGGCTCATTCAGACTGGCAGTCACTATGATGAGGATAATAAATTAGACTTTGAACTATTAGGCTATGTACTAGAAAAGTCTTACCAATTGAGGGCCTCACAATGGCAACGGGCAGATTCCCAGCCTCCTTAAGTAACATATGCTCCGCTAAGGCTTTTGTAAAAGTGTAGGTATTGGGACGTTTGCCAATAAGACGCGGTGTCAGCTAAAGGTGGAAAATAAATTATTAATTTTGTTTACAGTTTGTATCAATAAATATAAGATACAGACCTGATCGAGTATATCTTCCGGAAGCCAGTTGATTAATGAGATTATATCGTCGGGATTATAAGGTGGTGCATAGATAACCTCCGATACATCGGTTCTATCGCAATTGCAATAGGCAGTGGATACGTGAATCAAAGCCTAAAAGTACCGTGCATATTATAGTCAGAGTCACTAATAGATTAAAGACCTTTTGACTTACGTCTAGGGACATCATGCGATGGCAGAGCTCAACCAAACGTTTCGTGCCTAACATATTGATTGTGACAGACAGTTTCAGTTTCTCGTCGAATTTAACAGTGGCAGCTGAATGAAATACAACGGAAACATTGCGACAGAGTAGCGTCTAAAGCGAAAGAATGAGATATATTATTGTTCCCTTAATTCATTTAATGTTATTTGCTTACCTGATCGCTCTCAGAGATACCCAGTTCCTCGGATGTAATATCGCCTGAAATCGGTATAACTTTGCTTAATTCCTTGGGCTTCTCTCGACGCAACGATTCAAAAAGCTGTCGGTTTATAGATGGATTAGCCATGCTTCGATTAAAGACTTTATTTTCAGTACTTACCGGTGCATTTAGGAGTTCCGTAAGTCGCGCCGAGACCTCTTGACCGCGTTTCGGCCGTATCAAAAGATATATATTCCTTATATCTGGACATGAACGTAGCAGTTTCTCAACCAGCACCTATAAATAAATTGTAAACAATTTAAGGATGAGCCCGATAGAATAATTGAAAGCAGTTCTTGAGTTTGATTAATCAATTTCCCTGCCACCTCACTTCCATACAAACAAACCGCGTTCATTAGACTACAAACTATAATTACGGTCAGTCAATCGGACAGCCCACTAACTAACGAACGAACCCCGAATTGCCGTTTATTGTCGGTGTCAAGTGGCAGCCAAGTAATCGGACATGAAACAGAATGAACTGCTATCAATACTCATTCACGCTTTTGGCTGCGAGTGAGAGAGCTCAGAATATTGACAGGAAGTGCACGCAGTCTGACACGCCCTGAAAACGATGTGAAAATTGTACACCCGAAATTACACCCAGACAATAACAATGTGTCTCTGGAGTGTTTTCGGATGCGGAGCGGCTGAGCGGCAGGGGCGTGGTCAGTTATGACGTACAGGTTGCAGGTTATAACATTTAAATTACAGTGCTGCGGTTACAAAATCGATGATTGTGACGCTCCGAAAAGGTTTCCATTATTCTTGAGAGCGTGTGCCAAACAAACAACACTTGCTACACTGTGCAATCGAGTAGCAGTCTGAGTGGCGCCGGTGGCAGCGATTACATGTCATAATGACGCAGGCAGGAGGCATGCAATTCAGCCAACAAACATAGGCAGAAATTGGCACAAGAACTGCAGGATGTATTAGAAGTCGAGTCGTAGTCGAGGCCGAGTGTATACTATATATACGATGTGTGCGTGTGTTCACCCACTTGACAAACAATTAGAGCTGATGTCGTTATACACACAAGCACACACAGAGCAACTGACGATGAGTCAACAAAGAGTCGCAGTCGTTTATGGTAAGGAATGCTAGCACCCCGGCTTAGATGCAACTGCAAATCATTTCTTAGCTCAAAACCCTTGACATCTGTAGTCATCTTTCGCCTTCAGATTCCCTCCCATGCCCTTGCCTTGTCTTAGCAAACTATGCCGTCACACACAGTTGATTTGCTTATAAGTATTAAGTATATTTAAGTCTGCTTGTGAGTGGTTGCTAGGCGTGGCGCTGTTTGCCTTAGGCGAGTTCAACAGTTCATGCTGCAAATTATGCAAACAAAAAGTTGCACGTAAAACACACGTGACGTATGCGTGATGCCCGCCAAAGTAGGCAATAAAAATTCCCAACTGCAGGAACAATTTTACACTAAACTTAACTTAAATGTTCGCTGAGCTCATAGCACCCGTTTTTACACATTGGACATACATATACTAAAACAAGTAAGAAAGCTACAGTCGAGTGTACTCGACTGTGAGATACCCGCTACCCATTTTGAATAAAAGCAATATATTTTGCGGTATATTTCTCAAAATATACCAAATATACTACTAAAAACCAAAAAAAAATATACCAAATGGTATATTTGGTATATCGATATAGTACCGCATTCAAAATATACCATAGACAGCACAATATACCAGACTGTCGGCCAAAGCAAATTAGACCCCTAGTAAGTAGGCGTTTTTGCCCATACAAAAGTATTTCTTTAATAACTTCGACAATTTTTATCTGATCGCAACCAAATTTTTAGGAATCATAACTACTATAGTAATTATTATATATACCAAAATTCGTAACTCTAGCTTTAAAATTACGCTTGTTATTCGATTTTTTTTATTTGCGGGGGCGGAAGGGGGCGTGGCAAAAATTTGAAACAAACTTGATCTGCGTGCAAACATAACAAATGTTGTCGAAAAAAAATTATAGCTCTATCTCTTATAGTCTCTGAGATCTAGGTGTTCATACGGACAGACGGACGGACACACAGACGGACAGACACACAGACGGACAGACGGACATGGCTAGATCGTCTCGGCTGTTGAAGCTGATCAAGAATATATATACTTTATAGGGTCGGAGATGCCTCCTTCTGCCTGTTACATACATTTCCTGCCGGCACAAAGTTATAATACCCTTCTACCCTATGGGTAGCGGGTATAAAGATTATCTTGTGGGATTTATCGATCACTTACCTTGCCCATAAAGCCAGTGCCGCCTGTAATGAATACACTGCGTCCCGCATAGAATTGTCCGATGGGCACATAACTGGTATCGTCGGCTCTGTAGCGTTCATAGGGCGACTGCAATCCCCCATTGCTGGGCAGCGCTGTGGCCGGCGCAGCGTTCAGCAGAGCCGCATTGATGCCAGCTGCTGTTGCACTAGCGCCACCTACCGACGACATTCCGCTATTGCCGGAACCACTTCCGATGCCATTGGCGCTGCCTCCGCTGGCATAGCTGGCAGCCACAGCAGCTGCCGCTGCATGCGTGAGTCCGTTGCTTCGCTGATGCGACGAGTGGTTACCGTTCAGTAGAGTGAACCCAGCATCGCCGTTGCTGTTGTTATGGCTGTTGTTGGTGTTGGTGTTGTTGCTGTTGCTATTGCTGCTGCTGCTGTGCGGTTGCTGCGCAGGCTGTGGCGACTGTTTGAGGTTGCTGCTGCTGCTGCTGCTGCCGATGCAGTTTTCCGTTTCTGTTTTCTTGGCGACGGCGTGTGACATGTTCGTTGCTTTTATCTTGTTTTTTGTGTATGCGATTTTGTGTGTATTTGTTACCCTTGTGTTATCCCTTGCGTTTAATATTAATTAGGAAGCAGTTTGATCATTTGCGATGTGCGCTTTCTTTTCTTCTTATTTCCAACTAAAATTAATGCGTTATTGTTACAAGTTTCGCTTGTCTTCTAATGTCTTTTATGGAAGTGTATTTAATTTAATTTTATTTCTTTTCTTTTTTTTTGTTTTGGGAAGTTTTCTGTTGTTGCTGTTGTTTCCGTGGAACACCTTTGCTCATCAGCCGCAGTACTTAATTATCAAATTGGGAATTATACATATATTTTAAATGTATAATATATTTAAATTTCACGGTAGTTTGTTAAAAATGTTGCTGTCGCCGTGGAGCGTTTTTCCATTTTCATATTGCTAACGACTGTAGTTGCTCCAAAAAAAACCTGGTTAAACCAGTTTGATCAGTAAATGGAACAGGAGCAGGAGTCTCCCCGTGTTCTCGTGTGCGAGTAAGTGAAAATATGTGTCACGCTTAGCTAGCAAGCTGTTGAATTTGAAAGTGTATCTTAGCTGAAAAAAGAAGAACAAAATTAGATAATTAATATTATTAGTTTTGACCTAAAAATAAATAGAAAACTCAATTAGTTCCATTGTTATACTGGAACCATTTATATTTAGATCATTAGGGAGTTTGGGTTGGAGACCCGCAGCCCTTACTCTCTCTTTCTCTCTCTTTCCGGCTCAGCTGTCTATCAAAATGTCATATGCCTAAAAATAGATGCCTTTGACATGGGGCATTTTTATGAGGAAGCCCCAAAATTGTTGCCCCAGAATTGCCAAGCTGCGACTGAAGCAACATAAATTTTTGTTCGTGTTTTTGTTTTTTTTTTGGCCAAGTGTCACAGCGGTTGTGACGTCTTTTCGTGTGATTCCAGTCCCTGAAACACAGTCTGATTTCAAATGCAAATGCTAGCCAAGCAATGACGCTTATATCCTTTAAGAACGACACACACACATGCAAAACAAGACACTCAGAATTTGACCCACAATTCTATTTTACGCACAATAGAACAAAGTATGTAAAGCTCTTAACGACTTTAAGCCACTTAATCGTCACTAAAAGGCATTAGCCAATTGAAGAGCGAAGAGCCAACTGAACACGAAGTGAAAACCGCTAACAACCGTGGGACACTGCTGCCTGTCCGCCTGTCGATATCGATGACAGAACACGAATGCGCACTCTGCCGTCTGTGGCCAGGCATTCTATATTGAAATGTCCAACTCTGAGAGACGCTCCACCAAGTAATTCTATTTGGCAATTTTTCACACATCATCAGACTAGGAACAAATTTGAATTTACTACTAAATAAGCTTTCACACTGGCAAGAGTCGCCAGTCAAATGCTCTATAAACAATTAAACTTTACATTACGCTTTTCACACACACGCGATTCACCGACACATAAAAGCTTTGCCAGTTATTGCAATCACAGAAAGCTCACTAATACTCGCACGATTTGGGGCAGTAGGGAATGGGCAATTCATAAATGGTTTGCAATTTTCGAACTAACCAAAATACTCAGCCGGAATTAGTGAATTTCGAATGCAAACAAACGTCATTTCTACAGCAAGTTGAAGTTGTAAAAAAATGAATGAATTTGTCAACAAACGCAAATCTTGCTAAGTGATTGTTTTGTTTTACAAATACCAGTACAAATAGACGAAAAAACCCACTTCGTAGAAACAAAAATAATGACTTAACTCCCCGCTAACCGTAGCGTGCAAAGGAACACACCCAATAGGGCGAATGTAGGTAGATATATAGTATAGTATAAGGGTAATGAATTGCATATACATTCGTATACTTATATGTCGATCAAAGTACAACTCTTGTCACACACGTAAACGAACAGCATCCGCATCAATCAGTTACTTCCCCTTTGGCATTAACATTTGTGTTTTCTCTGAGAAAACTTTGCACCTTGCCGTAATTGCCTTTTGCTAATTACCATTAAGCCAACAATAGCTACAGCAATAGTAACGACTGCAAAAGTAACAGTAGTAAAAAATTCAAATTAAACACTGTCCAAATATTGATCATAGGCAGGAACACTACACAAATTCGAAATATGTCGACGATAAGGCAACGTCCATCTGATGATATTATAATATTATATTAGGGAACATCTCTCGCTGCTCCGAAATACGCCTCAAATTCAAGTTTAAGCAGCTTGGGTCTTTGATCCAACCCATACCCATGGCTTTCACTTTTAAATATCTAAATTCCGCAATGTTTTTTTTTCTTTCGGTTTTTATTTTTTTTTTTTTTTTGTTGTCGTATTTAAATTTTGGTAATATTTTTG
Source organism: Drosophila nasuta (assembly GCF_023558535.2). Classification (NCBI taxonomy): domain Eukaryota; kingdom Metazoa; phylum Arthropoda; class Insecta; order Diptera; family Drosophilidae; genus Drosophila; species Drosophila nasuta. The sequence continues at coordinate 1,329,998 of NC_083457.1, forward strand.
GTTAGCCGAAATGTTCAAACTTTCGTTTTCATTTAAGGTACAACACACAGAAATATCTTTTCAAAGCGTTAGAGGAAGTCATAGAGTGATACAGAGAGCTGTAAAAGCGAGAGAGCAACAATTTTTTTTTTACATTTCTCTCTTCTCTTACTTCTTCTGTTGGTCATTTGTATACATACATATATTGAGTTTCTTTCACTGACGCAGCATTTATTGTTGTTTATTGTTGTAGTTTCGGTTTAAGAAATGTATTAAAATGGCCCACGAAATTGGCACAGCTTTTTCGATGATATTATCGAATCATATCCGCTGATGTTTTGGCCAAACTAGCTGCCGTATAATTAAAGTTTAAACAACTTAGCCAGCCATCTGACAATCGAGCGGTCTCATCACGTAACTGTAAATTTATCAATGGACCTTCCCAGGGAATCCAGTTTTACGGTCAGCCACTTCTTCTGCCTCATTCTAAAGTGAAATTTCTTGAAATTCAACTTTTTTATCTCTCTCGGTCTCCCGCTTGCGCTCGCGCTCGCGCTCTTTTTCTTTTTTTCTCCAAGAGAGCGAGAGAGAAGACTGAAAAATTCGCGCGGCTAAGCAAAGACACAAGCCACAGAGAACCGCCATGTAACAAACCACTGTCGCACCACTGCACCACCAAGTGAACCACGCCTCTGCGCTGCGCTGCGCTGCGCGTGTTAACCAAACATGAAGACCAATCTGTAACTGCAACGTGGTGTGAGAGTATTCAAGTGTGCATGTGTGTGTTCGTACGTGTGTGAGAGCTGTTAAACGGTAAACATTCAACCTGCCTTGACAAGGTAGTTACACTGTTATGCCCGTGTACAAGTATTGTCTGACCCATTTCCTATAATCGTGCCGCATATCATCATCGTCAGCGTCATCGACTTCGACAGCAGCAAAGACAACAACAGCAACAACAGCAACAACAGCAACAACAACAACAACAACTACTGACCGTGGTCTTTCATTCGACGCTGTTCGTCTTTGGCTAACCATTACTGGCTTCGTTTTAGGCCAATACCCTCTGCAAAAAGCGGGCTTCACAACTTCCACATCGAATGTGTAACCTCTCCCCATATTTTTCGATATTTATATATTCGTCAAATATTTCCATACTTGATTTCAAATATGCATATGAAATGGCGTCAGAGAAGCCAGTTTTATCATTTTGCAACTTGTGCTCAATACAAAATTCATAATATGAAAATAATGAGCTGATAAGTTTCGGTCTGTTAATCGTTTTGTGCAAATAACAGTCTGTGCATAGCTCAAAAGAAAGAAAGTTAATTCTCATTCTGAAATCGTAAGCCGAGAAGAAGCGTATTCATGCTTCGTTGCATCAAAACATAATATTTTTATTCTTTCATTCTGCTTTCTGATTGCATTTGAAGCCATCTCTTTTACTAGTTGTCGCCTCATTTCTCCGATTCATTCGCTCATAGCCTTGTTGTTTTCGGATTACAAGTATTTAAAGGCCTTGAAGAAGCTTTGTGTGTTTGCTTTTAGCTAGACTTTCGTCTCTCTATTTATTTTGACAATTTTCAGAAATTGTCTAATGAAAGTTAAAGTTCAAATCCTACGAATTTTCACTTTTCTACGGGTCTCCCAATCGACCCGGCCTCACATCAGAGAGAGGAGGAAGGAGGGAGATGGGGAGGGGGAGGGGGTCTCATTATGTAAATGTAATGCTCAAAGCGGATGCTGGGCACAATTCATAATGGGTCTGTGCCCTCTATATTCTATTGAACCTTTAGAGTCTCGGCGAGTGTCTCGTTAGCTGTGTTCTGTCTGCTCTGCTCTGCTGTGCTGAGCTGAGCTGAGCTGAGCTGTGTGCTGTGCTGTGCTCGAGAGCTGTGCAGAGGTGCCTCGTCCCTCCGCACACCCCTTTGGGATCTATCTACTTTTACAGTTATCGTAAGTTATCTATGCTTTGTGTGTAATTGAATAAATCTGTGATGGAATCTGTGCTGTGCTGACCTGAGCTCAGCTCAGCTCTGCTTTGCTTTGCCCACAGATCTCTGCAACTCGTGCCTCTGTATCTGTGTCTCTGCCACTGTCACAGAACTTGTCCCAACCCCAACCCCACCCCACCCACAGCCTCTCTCGCACTCACTGTCCCTCTTATTCTTTCGCTCACTGTCTCTCTTGTATCTCTCTTTCTCACCACCGCCCGGACCTGAGCCCATAATTTGCGTTTTGATTAACAAACAAAGCGCTTCGCAGTTTACAGCATAAAAGTTAAATTTAAGTGTGTATAATGGGGCCCCCCGCCAGAGTGAGACTGTTGTCGCTGCTGCCTCGTACCTCCATTTCTGCCCCCTCCCGTTTTCCCCCCCCCCGCTTGTGCAGTCTCCAATTTCCATTGCCCTGTTCGCGTTCGCAGTCAGTCCGCAGTCAGTTTAGCAGACCAATTGAGACTCGACTCTCAACTGACGGTCTCTCAAAGTTAGATATTAAATAATTTACAATTAGAATTTATATTTATTTTTAGTCTTTTTGCATGAGCTAAGACTATACAAAAATATAATATATACTCTCTAACATTCTAACCAAGCCAAGAACAATGTCTACAGGCTCAATTAAGATAAAACCCATTAATTAACCGACAAAATATATATAAATTTGTCTCTCATTTCCCGCATGCCAAGTCGCCTTTTAGGCACTTTTGATTTATGAAATTGCGTTGCAATTTTCTCAAATTCAGATTTATGAATTGCGCGGACAGCACGTGAGATTGATAAGACTATATTATATCAACTAATTTCAACCCAAACGGACAAGTTATATTAGTAGATCAAGATGCTTCCAAAGCCTGCACAGAAAATAGAAAAAGTTTACCGAGAAACTAAAAACATTCTTAAAATGAGATATTGACCAAGAAACTGTCAAATTAAATTTATACAAATTTTGATAAATTTAGAGATGACGTCTGAATATGTTCAGGAAAAGGAAAGTTCTGTGAAAAAAATAATTAACCACAACAAAACAGGTACGCAAAATGTGTGCACAATAGTTAATAATAAAATTTAAAATTTGCCAAAGAGCATTTTTTAGCATCTTAAAACCAGAAAAACAGCATATATAAATAGGAAGACAAATATTAATGGCAATCGATTCAGTTGATTCATTTTCAAAATAGCAAAAATTGTATAAACGCGTCGCTGGGCAATTAACGAGGCAATCAAAAATTCTAATCGGGTTATGCCAACGCAGACTATACACGTTTATGGGACTGTGAATCTATTAAAAAGAAAAACATTGACAGTCACCATTGCAACTTAGAATTCAAGAGCGTGTTCATAATTGCGAAAGTGTTTCAACAGCAATGAAAGAAATTTCGCCAAGAGCTGATCTGATAAACGAGGCACGTATTCGATAGAAACACTGTTGATGAAATCGCGCGCATACACATTTTGACATATAAATAAATATATACATATATAATTTTCTTGAGTTGCCAAAATATTGGCCAAGTAAACTTGGAAAGCCCATGGAATTTCGACTGCACTTACGCATGCGCAGTGCCTGATAAAGTGGGTCAATGCGTTGTTGAATTGTTGGATTGCTGCTGCTCAGCAGCAGCAGCTGATGAGGCCTTTGTCTCATGCAATTGTCAGATGTTGCATTGACTGAAATACTATATACTATACACAAGGCAACGACGCATATTCAAATCGACAGCTTCCAAAAATGTGACAAGATGTCAGCGAATCAAGAGCGCATAAGTAAATAGCTTCAAAAACAACAACAACAACAACAACGTTAACTCTTTTCGCAACTTTTTGAAACGGAATTGCAATATGGTTGAGGTAGCTATGAGTAGTTGTTTCTGTAATCGGTGGTGTATCTGTTACGGTCTCTAGCTCTCTGTAGCTGACCGTGATCCATGTTTATTTATTATGCTGCGTCTTCATTTTCGTACAGACTCTGCAAGTGTATGTGTGTGTGAGTGTGCAAATTTTATTTGTAAATATGCTGTGATTAATATTACAAATACAAAAAAAGGTTTCGAAAATATTTGTGCTGTTGTTGTAGCAACTTTCTCGTGTTGAAGACGAAAACGACGTCTTTAGTTTTAGACTAAATATTACGTCAACGTTGCATAAGCAACCCCAGCAGCAGCATCATAGCACAGCACAGGTTTTTCAGCTCTAAGCTCTGAGCTCTGAGCTCTCAGCTCTTGCCTCAGCTCGGCCGCATGGCATTAACCCAACCCCACACCCTTAAACGGCAACGGCAAATATTTGCGATCGGTTCGCTTATTTTTAGCCACGCAGTCTCTCGGCCTTAGGCCTTACACTTACTTGTCGAAAATAAGTTAAGAAAACAAATTAACAAATCGCCGTCAAATGTAGCTAAAGATGCGGAAAGTTGCACGTTGCACGTAGCACGTTGCCAGCTACCAGCTGCCAGTTGCCAGTTACAAGTTGCAAGTTTGCAGGTTGCACGTTGATTAGAAGATTGTTTTCGTTTTTGACCGTTACGGCGCGAAATTAAAATTTAGGACAATGACATTTGTCTGCAATATTTATGTATGTTGTTGGTAACACTTTCGTTTTGCGCGGGGGATGGCGGAGTATGCATATAATTCTATTATGAGTTGAACAAAAGGTAAAACAGGGTCAACTATTTGTGTTGAATTTGACACTATCAAGGCTGGGCAATCTTTGGATTTGCTTAAATAGGTAATGATATCTCGTATGCTCGTATCGTCGTCGTATGTATGTATGTGGTTGAATTGCTGGTTACTCATATAAAGCTGACACACTAAAAAACTTGCGATCGACTGAAATTCTGCTCAAGAAATTTCTCCAAATATTTTCACTTTTGCGCGGAGTCACAAAACGGAGACGTAAACGCAGACGTTGACCGATACGAACGATGTCGAAGACGAAAGACGAAGCGAAGACGAAGACGAAGACGAAGACGAAGACGAAGACGAAGACCGAGACGAACGAAACGAAGACAGAGACAGAGACGGCGCATGCGTGTGTGTTGTCTTTTGAACCGTTGCGCATGCGCAAAGAAATCCAAAAGAGAGTGCAAGACAATGGAGAATGGAAGAGAGAAAAGAAAGAGAGCAAGAGCAGCACGCACACTGTCTCACACAGAACACACGCACGTACGCAAGTACACGCTGCGACAGAAAGAGAAATATAGTGTAGTGTATAGGAGGAGAGAGAGTGTTTGTATCGTAATGGGAGCGCTTTACGTTCTATTGCTCGCTTATCGGTTATAGCTGTGAACTCGATGTTATTTTCGATGTACTTCGATGAATCCCCGGTGTCGGATCGATCTCGCAAGACGCGTCCGCTACGTACGCCGGCTGGAACTGAACTAAACTTGGATGGCAAAGAAGTGAAAGACTTTATGCAGCGTCAGCCAGCGTCGACAGCGACAGCGACAGCAGCGGTGACTGTGACTCTGGCTGCAGCAGCGGCCGCGGCAGTAACTTTATGGACAAGAAAGGCAGTCACAAAGCGCACAAAAGAAAGCCATGGACATCACGGACGGCAGGTGCGGGCAGCTGTGTCACGAAGAGCGACACGTAAACGACGACTGCTACTGCGACGGCGACTGCGACGACGGCGACGACGTCGACGACGACGATGACGATGACGATGAGAGCAGCCGACTGCCGACGATGTTGATGCCGAGGCAGATGCGGCAACAGCAACAGCAACGGAACAGCGATGGTGGCATGCAACAAGCTTTAATTGAAAAAGCCGCAAAGAACTGTGAAAAACGAGTCGTGGAAATGATTGTGAGCCGCCTGAGCATGTGTGCTGTGTGTTGTGGAAAAACCTGACTGACTGAGCGAGTGAGTGAGCGAGCATGCAAAGAAATTCAATCTGCCGCATGGAGACTAGTTCAAGCCCAAAGCCAGTGGCCAACACTGACATTGACCACGGCGAAGCGCGGCGCGATGGCCAAAGAGGTCAAAGTACACACAACATAAGCTTTACGACCAATACTGTAATGGGAGTATGTTAATGTGTGTGCGTTTTAGTGCGTGTGTACGGCTGTGTGTGTGTGTGTGTATGCACTCGGTAACGGTGTCACAGTGAGCCACATTTGCTGCCGTCTAATTAAAAGTCGAGGCACATGTGGGAGGGACAGGCGAGTGGAGGCGAAGCAGGAAAAGACGAAAATTCCCCAGTCACCAGCTACGCAATAGTTCAATGAACTAATGGAAATGAAAATGTATGTAAGTACAAAAAAAACAGCTAGAGATCGTTAACTTCTATTATCAACACAATTCCGACTTGTCACTATACAATAATAATGCGAACAATATTCCAAGTTGGATCAGGTCATTTATATTTTTGCCAGCAGCATCATATAATAACAACCCAGTTATTGACCTAGTGTAAACTTCTCAGAGCTGACCTCATCAGAATGCAAATAATGCACGTTAATAATAATCGACTACTGCACTGGGAATTTTCACTAGTTGTTTTTTTGCTCTTATAACCAATTGACGGCCTACAATTGCATAGCTGATTTGTCAACAGTGATGATGATGACAACACTTCAGCTTGAGAGCACATTGTTGGACTGAGCTGCGACTGAGACGTCTTGAACGTTGAGCTTGCCGCTGATTTGGTAAACAACAACAAAAGCAACGACAACAGCGAAAACTTGAACTCGAATCCTAAAGCTCAACAACCAAAAAGACACACCTTAAAACGTGATTCAGACAAGTCCAGCGAAGTGAGCTTACAGCAGCATCCATCAATGGTGCTAATACTTCGATATTTGCTCAACTGAATGCAACTCAAGGAAACGACTTTGCTTCAGTCACTACTAACGTCAAACTTGGCGAATTCTGGCTGTAATTTTACTCAACTTGTGGTTGGGTGGGGCACGTGCCAGTGCCCATGCTAATCTGTTAGTTAATATTTGAGTTGATAATTGAATTTGCACACTCGCTGCCCAAAAAACGGAAATCGTCCGTAGCTCATCGTCAGTTGCCCATCCAATTGACTTGCTTAGGGCAAGTGACTAACAATTGTTTTCGCTCAGTGCAGAGCGGCGTCATAAGCATAAATACGCGCTCAGCCGCGACAAATTTAAAGCATTAGGAGGGGGGGAAAAATGAAGAGCTCAAATCAAAAGTGTTGCCTACTTTTAGGCAACACACATAAATTGCAATCAGACCGGAAGTAAGCTAAACTGTAAATCAAAGAAAAGCGAGTCATATCTTTGGCATTTCCTAAGCTTTCTTCACTCTTATTTATGTTGCCAATTAAATATAAATTCTATTTGTAGTAGTGTATGGTAGATACATATAAAATGTGGCACATGTTCCCACATGCTCTGACCCTTTTAACCCACAATCACTAGAACGTCAAGGGCTGCCACATGAGCCATATTTCAACTGACACACACACACACACACACACGCGCACACTCATGCACATTGGAATAGTCATAGAGTTGCTGTTGCCGCTTGTGTGGTCAAATCGTTTAAATCATTATGATGACGCCTCAGCTCGAATAACGTTAACGGAAATTTCAATTTCTGTTTTTCATCAGTTTCAGTTTTGTTGCTCGGGGCGGAAATTACAATTTTTTGTATGTATTAATAACAAAACTTGTGCACACACACACTATCAAGAGTGAGGGTGTGTGTGAGTGAGTGAGTGTTGATGGACATAATCCCCGCCTTGTTGCTTGTTCTTTTTTTTAATTACACACAGTTACGGCATCAAATGGCGCCCTGTTGACAGACAACGAGCGCTGTGTCCTCGTCCTCGGCTTGGCAAAATGGCAAACAATCACACTAGCACTACACGCACACACACATACAGGCACACTCGTACTCAGAAGCACGCATACATTGAAAGCACAAAGCACACACAAAGATACTCTCATAGGCAGGTAGACAACAAAGCGAGGAATATGACATAATGCACTTGAAATGTTATCGCCTCGTTTGTTAACAGCACAACCCCACTGATGATCAAACCGATTCTTATTTCATATTAAATTAGTTAAGCAGCTCAGCAAGAGTAGCAACAACAAGCAGTAATGACAACACTGCGAGTAATCAATAAATATCGAAACTAACAATGCATTCTCTAAGAGAAGGCGTCGAGAGCATAGCATACTTTTTGGGTTACTTCACGGGCGGCAAGTCGGTCGGTTGGTCGATTGGTAGCTCGCTTGATGGGTTGATGGGTCGATGGGGCAGTGGGGCGTTTCTACACAAACATTTTTATGCAATAGTCAGCCACTTAGACTGCGAGACACTGCTATCAACTCATGCAAAATATTTGTAACGCATCTTCGCATACATTTTCACAACCACACAAATTCTGTTTTCAATTTCACTTAATTGTTATTTGTTTTTCAAATATTTTATCGGAATATTTGTACTATTTGACGACACCGCAGTATTAAATATATAAATTTCTTTTGCACAATGTCGGCCGCCTTGAAAATCAATTGGGGGAAAATGCCTGTTTTTTTTCTCATGGGGTCGGTCTACTGCTCCTTTTTGCTTTTTGTAAGATTTTTCACGCGCCTGCTCTCACCAATATACACATACTAACACAGATAAGCGTACTCACGCACACAAACAAGCAAGCATACACCCACACGGAGAGTCGCTCTCGCGCAGCTGGCAAGCAACTAACATACTACTACTACTACTACTACTACTACTACTACTACTACCTTTTCCATATGCTATTTCTACTACTGTTTTCACATCAAATGTCTACTCCCAAAGTGTTGTGTGTGTGGACTTTGCTGCCGGCTTTTGCTCACCGCTCACCGCAACAAGGGTGACCTGTTATATAATATATTGAATCATGTGTTATCTATTGATTGATCAACTTTTCTATCTCTCACGTCACTCGTATCTTATCTCACTTCTAGATAAGGCCAATAAATCCAAGTTTGTGCTCTGATGGTGATTAAATACCTAATTTCGTATTTAGTGCATTTAAGCGCGCCACTTAAAATTGCTGTCGCATACTTAACAAGCAATTTTCTGTCACATACTTTTAGGCAGCGACCAAAAAAGCTAGAGCACAGCAACACTGCAGAGATAGGCTGAAGAAGCTGCTGCTGTTGCTGCTGTCGCTCATCTCTCTTTTTCTCTCTCTCTCTCTCTCTCGATTTCATCCTCTCTCTCCTTTTTTCTCTCGCCCTTACTCTCATAATTTATTTTTCTCTCCATTGCTGCTGCTGCTGCTTGCACTTGCTACGCGTGTTTGCGGAAACAAGCAACGGAAATGTCTGATTTTGCGTTAAATTTTTTACGAGCGCCGCCGTTTCCAATAGCGACATCGGTATTGTCGATGAGATAATAAATCCACCGTCATACATTCTGTCTGCCTCAGTAAAAATATCATTCACTGTTCCTTCTCGAATTCTCATTCATACTCTGTACTCTCTCTCTCTCTATCTCTCGCTCTCCGTGTGGACTATGGTACAAAGGTGTCTCGGGGCTCTAAAAATAAATGTGCCTGCTGTAAGTTATAATTCTTATTTTTCTTGTTTGTTGGCAGCAATATTTGACAACAAACTGGGCACATAATTATGCTAAATTTATACTGCACATACGTAGGTGTCAATGGGCGACATTGGAACTTTAGGGGACTATAGAATCTTTGGTGGGGTCTGGAGCAAGGGGCGTTGTACATACCGGCACAAAAGTGAGGTTGGAATCGTCGCTGGATGCTGCACTGAACTGAACCGAACCGAACTGAACTGAACTGTGGTTACGCTGAGGGATGACAAGTTGAAGATGGCGGAGTGGAATTCACTTATTTCTTGCAGCTTCTTAATTCTTATTTTCGGCTTGCTGGTTTGTTTGTAAATTTCTCTCTTTTCTCTTTATTTGAATTTTCCTTCTATGCTTATGCCATTCATAAAACAATGAGACACACACACGAATATCACACGCGACGCACGGGCAAAAATTTGGAAAAACTGCACCCTGCCCAGGTTTGGAATAAATGGATGAGGGCAAGTTAAAGACGCGTATTTGTTGTTGCTATTTTTTGTGTTTTTTTTTTTTGTGTATTTTTTTCCTTTTTGCTTGTTCCTATAAGTTTTGTTGGCAGCAGGCGCTTTTTGAGCAGCACAGCTCGAAATACGACTAGCGACTGGCGACAGGCAACTGGGCGATTGGACGACTGTGGCAACTGACTGCTGGGCCAAAAACCGGGCCGCCAGCAATTTTCACCAAGCAATTTAGGGGGCTGGCTGACTGCGCTCACAATGTCACACGCTCGCACGCTCGCACACTGAGGGCAACTCCACCCTCTTTTTGCGCCCCGGTGGTGAGTTTTGGGCCCAACAACAATTTCGTAATGAACACGAAACACTCACACACACCCTTCGATAAATTTTTTTCTTGTTTTTCTGTTTTTCCTCCTTTTGTTCCTTACTCTTCTCCTTTGCTCGTCGTTTTAGTATTTTTTTTTGTTGTTTGTTGGCTCGTGCTCGCAGTTTGCGCAATGCACGTCGTCGCTCGCGATTGTGTTGGCGTTCGTATTCGGATTCGCCTTCGGCTTCGCGTGCTCGCGTTCGGGTCGCCTGATTTTTCCACCACCTTTCGATGAGATTTTCCTATTGAATGAAATACACTTCTCGCGCTGTTGCCGTTGTTCTTGTTGTTGTTGCTGTTGCTGTTGCTAGTGTTGTTGGTTTTGTTGTTGTTGTTGTTGTTGTTGTTGCAGTAGTTGTGGCCAGCGCATGCGTTTTTCAGCAGCCCGAGAAAAGAGAACATACAAATTAGAATGGATGAGAGCAAAAAAAAATTTGTTTTGCCTACGACTTTTTTGTTCGATATAGTCCGTATCAGACAATTCGAAAATTTTGGCGCATGCTGAGTTTCAAACTTAATGTCGCGTTCTCCAGCGTTGCCATCTGCGAGCGTTGCCCAAACGGCAACGTCGCAACGTTGCCACACTGCCGCCTGATTTATGTCTCCAATATGGGCAAACGAAATGCCATTTTCATTTCAAACAAACAATTATAAACAAAGCGACAAGATATTAATCAGTCATCAATTTCAATGAATCCGCCATGTAAGACCTAACCCAACAACACAAGTAGGGGGACCTTTGACCTTCGACTAGTAAATATTTGGACAATGCGACTGAAGGTCACAGACGCATGGCATGCAATGATAAGTGCATTGTCATCGCTTCAAAAATTTAAAATCATTGGCTCAGCATTATGGTTCACTCTGCATAATAATCAATTTCCATTTAGTTAAAACAAAGCCTAAATTAAACAAAGTCGAAACCAAAGGCAAAGAGACCGAACTTAAAACACTCTTTTGCCCTTATGGGGAACACATTTCAAATGTTATGCTTATCTACATAACAAATTAAATGCAATCAATTAAATGTAATCTCTTCAAATCTATTTAAAATTATTATTATATGATATTATATTAAATGCTTGCAATCACTTAGAAATATTCCGTTTTATATATTATATCAGTGTTGCGATCGATTTAGAAGTTGTAACATGCTTAGATTGAATATTAATTGAAGAGCATATAATCAGCACTGTATACTAAGTATACTATATATTATGATCTTTGGCAGCATTTGAAAAGACAAAACTATAACTCTAATCTCTAAGCAATCTTTCTTCTCCCCGCTCACATAAATATTCAATGATTTATGATTGAATCTCAAAAACACAATTTTATTTTGTTGACTAATTTATACACATAGTGAAATGAAAAGTTTTGAAGTTTTCATAAAGCGAAGCGACTTCAAACGTGCTTCCAATTCCGAGCGAGCGACTAAAAGAGCAAAAACAACAACATCTAAACTCATTATTCATGCACATTGTATGACGTCGCGATGTCTTGAACAATGACGCGATCCCATCCACGTGCAGGTTCCACTCGGAGACGTGACTTGCCAAATCGCTGAAAATCCCAGCCCCAGTCGGTGCCACAAGTGGCCACCAGCAACCACAATGAGGCGAGCTCGTTTTAACATAAGAGTCTCTGTCTGCGTCTAGGTGGAAAATCGATTAAATTGTAAGAGGTAATTTTCATTGAATTTTGTGGTTTTGAAATTGTTACTTAAATGTAGATTAATGCAAATTTTATTGCCATTTGTTATGGGTAATTTGCGACAAACGATAAGGATATGAATAAGATGAAGTTGTTGTTAATGTGATTATGCGAAGATACACCGATTTTTAATTTCACATTTCACCGATCGGAATTTATAAATATTATTTTCGTTTATAATACAAAGAAGATAAGATAATAAGGAATTTTTAGCAACTTTTTCAGACTAATGACATACCAGATGCTATGCAATAAGTTTGCTACTCTGCATATTTCGATTACCATATTTAGATGAACCTGATCAACATATTTTCATGCTCGTGCCGGAATTTTGCCAAATACCTATTATTAAATATTTATCTTAGTTTAGCTAATCACACACAGATTTATTTATTTAGTAAATGCTGCTAGAAGCGTCTTATAATTTATGCCAATCATATAAATTATATATTCTGTAAATAAATTAATCGTAATCACTGCAATTAGCAAAGCTTAGAAGGCAATAATAATGGTCACAGTTTTCAGAAATTTTCTTAATATATGATAATTGCATTCAGTGCGCAATGGAAATATTTAATCATGCAGGAATATTGAATAGAGGTACTAGGAAAAGTACTTTTTTTGCTGAAAGTCTTGTCGACATTATTCAACAATTCATTTCTCTTGTTTACTTCAGTTTTAGTTGGGGCACGACCTGCTAATATGGCCTTGTATAGGTGATCATTGGCAACACGTGAAACTCTTTGGACCCACACATAACGCATACAAAGACACGCCCCCATATGCTCACACACATACACCTCTAATAACCCACCCACTTTCTTTATTTTGCGTGTCGCACAAATTACTGTCAAATTTTTTTTTTTTTTTTTTGATTTTTTTTTGGTATTTTTGTCGACATTTCTTTTGTGAGTCCAACACAAAACTTATTATATATAGACTTTGCTTGTATTTGAATGTTACTTTTGTCTGGCGTTTCTTTGTAGTTTACGGCCGTGTGGGTTTCTTTTTAGGTCAGCTGCAATTGAGCCTAGTACAGAGATCGGTAAACAAAATTGATAATTGCACAATACTTTTGCAAGTATCTTCGCATTAGTTATTTGAGTATTTTCAGCTGCAAATAAATAAAATTTTATTGGCGTCAGCAGTGCAAAAGTAAGCATAATTTTATATATTTAAGCAGACCTTGCAATGAGTCCAATTTCCAATGCCGATGAAGAAGGTGGCCCCATTAAATGAAGATTTAAAGAAGTCAGCAATTCTCACGAAACCATTCCAAAGAAGAGCTCATCATATCATTGTAAATAATGTCACAATAAATGTAATTTATTTTCAACAAATTTCAAATTATTAAATTGTATCATTTACATTTAAATGGGCCCAAATACAATAGTAGCTGATTTGTTTAATGGTTTTTATTGCGTATTTCCAAAGTATCTCAGCTCTGAGAGTGACTCAAACAAGTGATAAATGAAGGCAATCATAGTATGTTGTTTTGTTGCTCTCACTCACTCTCAAAATAGCCACTCAGATGCGACATTATCGGAAGAGATATGTGAGTCCACACTCAAATAGATACGCTGCACTCGTAACAGATACGAAATTAGATAGACACGAGCTGAGCTTGGCTTTCTCAGTTTGGCCAAATAGATACCGAGCGAGCCCAACGTAGCGGGACTTTCCTGAATGGCAGTTGTTGTTGTTGTTACTGTTGTCTTTAGGCCACTCAAAGCTCTCGTGGTATCTGTTTCGGTCTCTAGACTTGCCTCTCAAAGAGACACTATACTAAGTTAAGCTATTTGCTGACTTTGCTTTTCGGTATTTTGGCTTTTAATTCTCTCTGTCTCTCGCTCTCGCACTTACTCTCTCATTCTCTTGGCCAAACTCTTTCCCCTTCCAACTCGTTCACTGCGCAGCTGAGCTTATTATTTAGTGTTCCGATTTTCATTACGTCGTTTCGTTGGCCATGCGGACGTCTGCGTCTGCGTCTGCATCTTGTTGCTGCTCCAATCGTTGTTGTTGTCATCGTTACTGTTGTTGCTGTTGTTGTTGGCGGTAGCGGTGGCGGTGGCGGTGGCTCAGCTTTTGCCTGCTTGGTGGGTATTTAAAATTTCCTCATGTCGACGCTCAGTTGAGCTCAGTCAGTTTCAGTTTCAGTTTCGGTTTCAGTTCGAGTTGAGCGTGCGTCGGCATTGGCAGCTACTTCTTCCACTAAGACCGCATATTTGAACGTTTGATCGTTTTGCTTTGGATCTGATTGAATCCAAATATAATTTTGGTTAGTTTTCAACGACACAAATTGTTAACCGTAATTATTTTTTGGTTAATTTCTAAAAACTCAAAACTCAAGTGCAAATCAAGTGAAACTCGCGTTGACTCATCGCCTCAAAGCCTTCAAGACATTTTAAGTGTGATTTCTAAATGTGCTGAAATAGAATCGAAATCGATTTAAGAATCGATTGCCAAACAAATCAAACGGAAGCACGCTCTGACGAAAGCCAAAGCTATGGCCAACCAATGTGGAAACAATGCAAAAGATATATGAAAAATTAGCTGATCTATTGAAATAAGTATTTGTTGTTTGTTTTTCCTAGCGCTTTTCCTAGTGCTTCTATTGACACGCTGCCTTTTCACTTTGCTTCCAAAAACAATTTTCAATTGGCTTTTTGTGTGTTTGTTTGCTTTAGCTTTTCAACGACAGGTGTGTGTGTGTGCGTGTATGTGTGTATGTGTGTTTGTGGTCTACGTAGTATGTATGTTTGAGTGTTGTGTGCCTGTTGAGTTTTTCGCGACGCAAAGCAAAAAACTGAGAAGTCAAAGTCTCTGAGTAAGTTTGTTTTGTACGTTTTTCGCGCTCTTGCTGGAAAATTCATTGGCGTTGCGTTGAACCTTTTAAAGTGTTTTCCCCTTTTGTGTATTTCAATTTTGAAGGTTTCAACTCTAGTTGTAGCTTACAGTTTTGCAGCGTGGCCAATTTGTCGCTTGTAGTTGTTGTTGAGGTCTTCTGAGTTTTTCGTTTCTTCCACTCTTGTTGTTGTATTTTAGATGATTTATTTCATCTGTGGCCCACGGCAATAAATTGATGGACCAAAACCGGTTCGCCAAAATGTCCATAAAACTCTATTTTATTTATTTATAATTTCTTTTAACTTGACAGTGGCTCTCGTAGCCGAAAACAACAAAAGTCAATTGTCTATTTGCTATGTGTTGTTTGACAAAACACACACAAAAAAAGGAGAAAAAAATAAGTGCGAATTGCTCGGTTAGCAAGCAGCAATAAGAGCCATAATTTCACACAACACAGCGTGCATAGCATTTTAGGCGTGGCAAGTTCGTTGCCTAAGTCTTTTGTTTTAGCCCAATATCTGCACGCGACATTGAAAGCGTCAATTATGCGAGCACACGTCAATTTGATTGAACTCGTCAGACCGTTTGTCGTTTCAATGTTAAGGTCTAACAACAAAAATAAATATGCTAATGCCAACCAGCTAGCAGCAGGCAACAACAACAACGATATCGGCAGTAGCTACCGCTAAAACAAATGGCCAGGCCCAAAAAGCAAAGTGCGATATCGTTTCAAACCCGCCGCGCACTTAATACGCACTATATAAAATCTCATTGTAATTTTTGTTAGTGCTTTTGCTTATGCTGTTGCTGTTGCTGTTGCTCTTTTGTTTATACTCGTATGCTGACTGACTCGCCCCCAAAAACGGCTATCAAGTTCAGCCAACGCATGCCGCGAATAAATAACAAGAAATTGTTACACATTTTGTTGCTATGGCGGAAGCATCAATTCCTATAGATATGCATACCAATAAACGCACAGATATGTGTTTGTTTATATCATATATAGAGTCATCAAATCAAATCTAGTATAAGAAAAGGCCAAATGTGAGAAGCGAGTTGACAAAGCGCACGAGTCAGTTGATGTTCAAGATAGCGACAAAAAGAGATCTTCAAACAGATCTCAAATTGTAAAATAGAAAGTGCCAAAATAAAATGATGTGAGATCTATGTATGTGTGTGTGTGCGTGGTTTATTCATAATTATATTCGTCACAGTTTTGCTGGCCCTTGCAAACGTCACAATGATGTTCGATGTGTTTTTTGACCGTTATTGTTTGCGAAATAGGTCAAAAAGCTGGCAAGACAAATGAACATGTGCGAGGAAAAGAAATTTCATAAGATATAATATCCAAAAACGGTTTTGCTCTCTCGCATACTTAGCTGAAGATAGGCTCAGATAAATTTTACACAGCTACAGCTACAGCTATAGATAAATTTACATCCACAAATACAAATGCTGCTAAACAGCGAGCGACTCGCGTCGCTGTCTTTTTTGTTAAGCAAAATTAGCAAGCGAAACGCAAAACGTCGCAAAATTATGCAAAATAAGCCACTATAGCTATACACATACTTATATACATATATGTATATACAGCAGGCAGATGGGCTTTTGTATTTATTGTACTATATGCACATGCTCATTTCGTACAAAAAAAGATATCTAGCAAATAAAAACACTTTTAGCTAGTCTAAAATCCTTACGCTTCATTGCATAAATTGCGAATTTTCTGAGACGCACTAAAACTCGTCTGTCCGTATCTGAAAAACCTTCAAAAATCAATCAAATGCATAGTCTGCAATATGCTATAGAAGCACTTCCGCTGATTTTGAATTGAGAACACACTGATAAACATATTCATACACACTCGAATAGATTCGACAAACAAGTCTATGATGTATTCAATTCAGCTTCTATACGTGACCATTCGATTAAGGGTTTTCCAACCAGACAGCCAGCACATATAATAATTGTACTTTACGTATACACAATATTATTATTGTTGTGAATTCGCAAGTGAATTTCAAATTCCACGGATCGCACTATTAAAGAGGATAGGCTTAATATCAGTTCATTGACATCATTATAGTGTAGCTTGTTGTGACCCTACACCAAAATAAAAAAACAAATAAAATGATGCTTTGGGTCAGGCAAAATTATGCTGATTTAGGAGCCAAGACCTAGTCACATATAATACATATAAAAGATATTGGACAGCGACGAAATGAAACCAGTTTTTTGTGTGTTGCTGAAGTTCAGCATGATGCGGCGCATTCTGTTCAAGATTTTTGGTTTGTTTGTTAGCAATTCAATTCATTGAAATCTCTCAGTTTACATAATTCTGAAGTCAATGTCATAAGATTGAAAACACCTTGAGAAAGATTCAAGTCATTTGGGCAATTAGCTCAAATGCGCGCACGTTGACTCACTCCCTCCCAAAAAAAAAATGTTTGGAAACGTTTTCACATGTGTGAAAATTGTTACTCGAAATTGAGCGAAGGTTGTTGAAATACATATATTGCCAAATCAGTATTTAGCACGCCCCCTTTTTAGACCACCGTCTCTCCGTCCCTCCCCACCAATTAGTTGGCTAATTAAATTAAAAGCGCAATCTCGAAAATTACCCAAACAAAAAAAAACCAACCAAAAACCAAAAAAATAAATGCAACACATTTTCAATTAGCGTAGAGTTGCCAAAAACTACGTGTCAGGGCAATCAAATGCCAACTATCAGCAAGAGATAAAGCCACAGTTATGCCGGAGGGAAGTACTAAAAACCCAGATGCAAACCACTAAACATAGAGCGCGGGGTATCTTCAGCTTATCGAAATCGAAAAATCGAAAATAACGAAAACGAAAATGACCGTGACCGTGCGTTGTTGCAGACGATTTGATTATTTATAGAAAAACTATGCTCACCAAATATTTGTTAGATATTGTCGAAACATAAAAATTCGGAAATATGTAGTTGCTAGTCAGACTTTGAGTTACTTTTCAACACGGCCTTGACACAAATACAAGCGTCAAACAAATCACTGAAAATGGTCAAAATTAATCTCAACACACACGAAAAAGAAGAAAAAACAGCTACGCATGTTTTCTCGATGTTAGACCTCAGAAAACAATCATTGTTAGGCCTCTTCCGAGCATTTATGTGTGTTGTTTTCATATCTAAGAGATATTCGCGTAATTAGCAGCTAACTTAATATACTTGAAAGGTCGCTAACAATAAAAACTATTGACATGCGTATAATTGTATGTAAAGATTGTTATAAAAGATTAAGTCTTTTTTTTTAAGACAGAAAGCTAATTTTTGTATAATGCCCAAAATAGTTTAAAGTCCGATCACGATTTTCAGTATATATTATCAGCAAAAAAGATCGCGAAAAATAACGATGATCTTAGTTGGGGATGCATTAATTTGCTTAAAAGTTAAAAGAAATGAACAAGTAAAAACTTTTGAAATAAATATTTCCATATACATATTTATATATAAGAATTATTGGCACCCTGTCTTCCCTTTCCTTCTATAATCTGTTTTGAAAATGCATTACTACCTAATTTATTTTAAAGGCCGTTCTTTAGTCGCCTCTTGGTTTTGAGAATGCATTTGACATATATATATATACCTTTCTGATCTCAGTTGAGAATGCAATAGTAGCCAATTTACGTAAAAGACCACCAAAGTAAAAAACTATGGACATGCATATATTTGGAAGTACAGATGCATAACCAATATTATTGAGGCCCTGTTGTATATGAGATAAAGGTCTTCCTTTTAAAATGAAATAAAAAAAATTTTATAATGCCCACAAACTGCTTAGTTTGATCTCGGTTTTGAATCTTCACTGTACTGCCAACTACCACCATTGTTGATCCCCTTCCAGATGTTCAGCAGATGGGCTTTAGATTGTGGGCATTGGCGAAATTGTGCCAGGCATCGCAGACACTCAGCCGTCCGTACCCCAAGTATTCACTGTACGGCGTGAACTGAGTCTTCACGGCCAGCTGATTGGAGAAGCTATCGATGGGTGTTCGCTGGCGTGCCAGTCCCTTGGACCTGACAGTCATACGGAATCGCGGTGGCTGCAGACGCTTCTTTGTGCTACTATCCAGTTGCTTGCGAGCGACCGCCTTCTTGATGCTCTCGAACCGTTTGTAGACGGGTAGGGGCAGACCGTGCCACGCAAGTTTCATGCGCGGTGGCTGTTTGGGCAGCCCAATGTCTTCCAACTGCTCCACCTTCTGCTCATCAGCATAGACTGTTGGCGACGACCTGAACACATGAGACTGCAGCAACGATGTGGGTCGCTTGAAAGACTTGTTGACCTCCTCAACGCTGTTGTCGCTCTCATCGCTCAATCTGTGGATGCGAGTGGTGAAGTCTCGGGCCAATAGATATTGCTTCTCCATGCCGCTGGGCCGACGCCTTACCACCGATCGCTTTGTTTTCAAATGCTTCCTGCCTTCGCTTAACTGCAGGGAATGCGTCTGGAAGCGACGCACGCCGCCGTCGTAGGGTCGCGAAGGCTTCACAAAACCCCGACGAGTTTCATGGGTACTTTCATAGCCAGGGGAGATCTCCTCCGCGATATCCTCGGCCTCTGCGGTCTCGGGGTCCTGTCGCTCTGAGGGACACGTCTGCCATGTGTGCCAATATTGCTGCTCATTCTCTTGCTTGCGCTTGGCCAGCCAAGCTTGGCTTGCAAACTGATTCTCGTCCGTCGATGAGGTGCTATCACCCGCCTCGCTCCTCAATGGTCGATTGTAGCCGGGCAGGTCATAATCCTTACGAGATTCACGCAACTCTTTCTCCTGGCGTTGCTTCTCCTTCAAGCGCTGCTCACGTCCTGGGCGACGCGGTTGCTGTTCCTGACGGCCCGGACGTCGCTGTGGACTAGCGCCATAGATGGGATGCTCATACGATACGCGAAAGCCTGGCGCAGTTTTGGGCTCCGTACGGCGCTGCCACCTCCATTTGTTCTCCTGTATGATGCGCGCCTGACGACGCTGGTGGTCCAATGAATGCTGAGGCACGCGTCGTCTAGACTCAACGTCCTTTGTCATTCTATTGTTGGCATCGTTGCGCTGATAGCTCTTGTAGTGGCGCTCATCATGCCGAGGATCAAACAACTCATCGCTGTAAGTGTTGCCCAGTTTCGTATCTCTCCCATCCCCCGGATTACCAGTTGGCCAATTGAATCGATCGTCGTAGCGGTAGTTACGACGCTGTTCCACGCTCATGGGGGCAATCTGTCCGTTTTGTGGCACCTTCCCGGAGGCACCGCGTCTCAGCACGCGCACGCAGTGTCTCAAACTCTTGACGACATTCATCATAAAAGAAATGTTTTTTGGTATTCAACTAACTAAAAATATTGCACAGAATTTTGGCTAGGTTGCAACGAATTTCAAACCCTTTATTTTTGTTTTACTTGTACATCCAAAAACTGAAACCGAAATTTTGAGAACTGAATTCCCCTGGATCTAAAAAATAATAACTAGGGGATTACGAAGGGCAACTGAAACAATTCACTTAAGTCAACTTGAACACACTGAATTGAGACATTTGCCGACGCCTTCTCAGCACATGCGGAAAAGGTGTTTGAATTTTTCAAACCTATAAATTTTGACAAAAGACAAAACAGTCAGTGAACTAATCCTGACCTCTAAAATATTCAATAGTAATCAACAGGTTTAAAATATGTATATTCGCTGAATATAAAGTATATACTGCATATTTACTGCACATTTAATATATAGATAGTATATTCATAAACTGTATTTTCATAATAAATTTAGATGACATAAAGGTTCGTTTCGCTAAAATATTAGTTTAAAGAGATATTCGTATTTTAAAATTATATGCACTAATCTGAATTTATAGATTTTTAATAATTTTTAAAATATATAAAAGTGTGTTTCCGAGCTCTAGTTATCAACAATCATATTTCACTCATGCAACTTTCTTTATATTCCTGCAAAGTAAATAATAACTTTGGTCAATTTTCATAATGAATGAATTTTTATTGGGATTGTAAATATGAACATTCTCTGTTACTGTTATAAACAGTTTTGTTGTGCGTTATGCAATTGTAGTTGAATTTTTAGGGAAATTTTAAATCTATCTAAATTGCATTTCCTCTTTATACACTTTTAATGACTGGCACTTAAGGTCATCAAATAAGCGTCAAGCACAGGGCAATAAAATGAGAGCTTTAGAGAGAAGGTTGATTAATTAGCATTAACATGACCGAATTTCGTGATGCATACAATCTATTGATATCTCAAAAGTCCAAAGATTAAGTTTAACGCTTATTGCACTTCCGGCGATTCGAAAGATAACTGTTAAAGTAGTAAAGTCCAGTTGAAAGACGCTTTGTGATTTGTGAATGCACATATACGATTAATCAAATTGTTAACCCATTTGTGTTTTTATTATCACCTTCTGCAGCTCGCAACCGAAGACAGATCCAGCAGCAAGTTGGCGCCACCCACAAATCTAGAGCCCTATACCATGGCCGTCATAACGGAGCATGGCAACCACAACAACAACAACAATGACGTCAACAGCAACAGAACCAACACGAAGATTGGTATTAGAAAACCAATAACAAATGAATCGCCACATTCCAGCCAGCGTCAGCTGAACGCAGCTCTCACCATACCCGAGTTCTTTGCCAAGAAAAATATTTTCATCACTGGTGGCACGGGCTTCTTGGGCACAGTTCTTATTGAGGCACTGCTGGACACACATCCTGACATTGGCACCATCTATGTACTGGTCCGAGGCAAACGCAATTTTGATCCCAACGAGCGTATTAATCGTCTTCTCCAGAAGCCGGTATGCATGCCTAAAACTAACAAACAATCTAATTACCAGTTGGAAAATTACTATCGAGTGCGTTCGATTGTGATATACCCGCTACCCGTTCTCAATAAGATCAAAAGAAAGCCAAGGCTTTTTGATAGTTAAAGTATACCAAATCAAAATACAGAAAAAATGCTGATTATAGCAAATGAATATGGCTAAAAACTTAATAATATATGGTTTAACGATATTGTTACCTTTACATTCAAGATAAACCATAACATTATAATTTATGAGGTCGGAAAAGCCTCCATTTCCTGTTGACGCAAAGTTATAACACCTTTCTATCGTATCAGAAAGTGCTAGAAAAGCTAACACAACATCCTAAAGTTTATATAGCTGCCAGTTTATTATCCCATTGTTAGCAAATTTGTAGAGAGGTCAACTAGATTGTGTTACTGCTTATACTAACAAGTAAGAAAGCTACAGTCGAGTGTACTCGACTGTGAGATATCCGCTACCCATTTTGAATAAGAGCAATATATTTTGCGGTATTATTCTCAAAATATACCAAATATACTGCAAACATACTAACAATATACCAAATGGTATATGTCGATATATCGATATAGTACCGCATTCAAAATATACCATAGACGGCTCAATATACCACATTGTCAGCCAAAGCAACTAAGACCCCCAGTAAGTAGGCGTTTTTGCCCATACAAAAGTATTTCTTTAAAACTTCGACAATTTTTATCTGATCGCAACTAAATCAGAAATCATAACTACTATAGTTATTGTTATATATACCAAAATTCGCAACTCTAGCTTTAAAATTACGCTTGTTGTTCGATTTTGTTGATTTGCGGGGGCGAAAGTTGGCGTGGCAAAAATTTGAAACAAACTTGATCTGCGTGCAAACATAACAAATGCTGTCGAAAAAAAATTATAGCTCTATCTCTTATAGTCTCTGACATCTAGGTGTTCATACGGATGGACGGACAGACACACAGACGGACAGACGGACATGGCTAGATCGTCTCGGCTGTTGACGCTGATCAAGAATATATATACTTTATAGGGTCGGAAATGCCTCCTTCTACCTGTTACATACATTTCTTGTCGACACAAAGTTATAATACCCTTCTACCCTATGGGTAGCGGGCTCCAAAAGCTCCAACTTATATATAAGCTCACAATTTAGTATTGTTAGATTTGCGGAGGCGGAAAACGGCATTGCAAATATCAAAACAAACGTGGTTTGAAGTGCATTTTGGGTAGAGAGAATCTAAGTGTAAATGCGTGCAAAACAAAAACGAATATATAGATAGAAAGAAAATGAGAGTCATGTAGTTATATTTCCTAGACTGTTTCAGAATATACATACTTTATATTAACAAAGCTCTGTCTACATTGGTCACAAAATTGTATACCTCGCCACCCTTTGGGTATGGGGTATAAAACCTGCATACGCAGATATGGCTTAAATTAATGTAACAGGCGTGTAACGTCGCTGCACCTCGTCCACGCTCTTGACACCAACTTGACACCTCAACGACCCATTTTTCACATGGGTAGGAGGGGGCCCATTATCTCCAACAATTACGACGCATCTTAATGGCGCGCTAATTTGTCGAAAACCAAAGTGAAGTCTTCCGTCCGCCGTGTGCCTTCTTGGCATAAAGCTCTTTGCTCAGACTCGTAGTGCTTCTCTCTCGTCTGTAATAGCATTAGGTATACACTAGTCTAGCATGTTGCTTTGAACTAGCTTCTGTCTCGCCACCATCATTATACAATAAACACACAATTAATAGCGTAATAAAGAAATGAATTACGTTTTTGTACTCGTCACTTGAAAGTGTTTTTTGTTGACTTCTCTTACGACTATTACTCCACAAGATTAGCAATTTATCCCGTATCTTGCGTTCACAGATCTTCCAAAAGTACAATGAGAAAACACTGGCCAAGGTTGTGCCCGTGGTGGGTGAGCTGACCGAACCGAACTTTGGATTTGCCCCCGAGCTGCTAAAGGAGATCGTCGAGCGTGTGAATGTGATCTATCACAGTGCAGCAACGATCAGATTTAACTCGCCACTCCGGACAGCGATCTTCACGAACCTAACGGGCACAATGCGGACCATTGAGTTGGCCAAGCAGCTGAAGCAATTGTCCGCCTACATCTATTGCTCCACAGCATTTTGCAACAGCAACAATCGTGGCCTGATCACCGAGGATGTCTACAAGTCCCAATTCGATCCATACGAGATGATGAAGATGGCGGAGAACGATGAGGCCTGGGTTGATTTCACGCCGGCCAAGTGTAAGGAATATCTCAAGGATCATCCAAATACATACACATTCACCAAGAATCTATCGGAAAATTTGCTCATGGCAGAGATGTCCGGTCTGCCAGCAGCCATAGTCAGGCCATCGATAGGTAAGTTCACACTCTTCCTATTCCCAGACGAAGATCGATTAACTTAATATGTATTTCGTTTCTTTAGTTTACGGCACACTGGAGAACCCAATGAAGGGTTGGGTAGGCAATGCCAACTCAGGTCATTTGGGCTTTTTGGCTGGCTTCGTCAAGGGCATCTTTCGCACGATGTGCGGACGTGCAAATGCCGTCATTGATATCATACCATGCGACTACGTTATCAACAGCTCCCTGGTCATGGGCTGGTATGTGGGCACACATCATGTTGAGAAGCCCGAGATAATCCACTGCACATCGGGCGAGGTTAACCCCTTGACCCTCTCTCAGTTCTGCGACATTATCAATGACAGTGTGGAGCGTCATCCACCCAACAGTTTTGTTTGGAAACCAGCGACAAAGTTACGTAACGGCTGGCGCTACAATCTGTTCTTCTACTTGTTCCATTTGCTGCCCGCTATGATCTTCATCATACCGGAGAAACTTTTTGGCATTGGCATGCCTCAACACACGTAAGTAGCTTGAAATCGTTTCACTGTACGTTAAAAAAAAATAACATGAAAACCCTTTAGTTTGGCCGCTAAGTGAGAATTGGGTTTATGTTAATATTGATTATAAAACCAAACATATTAATATATTGCAATTGTTTTCCAACAGCGCCTATGAATACATGCGAGTATTTCAGAATGGCACCAAGGCTTTCGACTATTTCCTCGACAAGGACTTCCGTTATTCATTAAAGAACGCACTGCGCATCTCCTCCTTCATCCATGAGAGCGATCGCAAGCGCTATAACTTTGATGCCAGCCAATGCGATTGGACCGAGTTCATTGATCGCTGTCTGATCGGCATTCGTCGCTTCTACTTCAAGGAATCCGCGGTGACCACACAATGGCATCGTAACTACTGGAAGGTGTAAGTACAAATAAATCATTTAGTTAGAAAGTTTAACATATTTTCAATACAACGTCTTCCTTCACAGCTTCAATGTTCTGCATTATGCCGGCTTCGCAGCGATCCTTGCAATTCTGTGCTTTGCTCTCACCCCATTCCTGGGCTTCCAAATTGGTCTGACCCTGGCTCTGCTCATATGGGGCTTTTTTGATCTGGTTGTAAAGCTACCACAAATTGAATCAGCCCGGATCATTCACATTGTGCAATATGCAGTCCCAAAATAACCTCTCACCTTTCACTCACCTTTAACTCAGTCGTCTTCATATTGTATTTTTACTATATAGTAAATTCTCACTTTGAGTACAAGTCAACAACTTTCAGAAGTACGCGATAATGTATAGGCACCATGAATCTAATAAATAAATATATCAAATCCAACAAAAGCAACATACAACAAACAATGCAAGCAAATCCAAAACATAGCTCAAATCGTAGTCACATTAACAAATAGTCCTGGTATATAGTCAAATAGTCAATGTTTCAGCACTTTTAATTTACGAAACTAAATGTAATCGATAAAATAATAACTGTGTAACTACTATTGAAATAAATATGACAACTTTAATATTAAGGCAAATAACAATTCTTTTACTCTGCATATCGAAATAATAGAATTTGGCATCAAATTAATTATCATTGGGAGATCAATATTAAATTATCATAAAATCGTAAGAGAGTATTGTTGATCACGTTCATGTGGTACCTATCCATACGCTGTGGAACTTAGTTTTTGTTCGCCCTAAAAGTATGCAATACTCTTTATGGAAATTTCCACTTTACTTTGCGAGGTATTTTACATTTTAAATTTTCTCCTCACACACACATACAATTCAACTTTAAATGGTTATAACATTATCTATAACACTTAATTAGTTAAAAACGTATGTACTTTTATAATTTAATCGTATAACCTTTTAAAATATCTTCATGTACGGGCATCAAAAAATTGCCCCTGTGGAAGACGCCACTGCATAACTGGTTTGGAGCACAAGTTAATTATGAAGTTGCGAATGGGGATGATGATGGTCGTCAGACGTTGACGTTCAGCGACACGAGATACTCGGGAGCTGAGAGCCGAGACCCGATCGATTGAATAGTTACGCTTCGGCCGGCAAACGTGCAAGTTGTGAGTTTGTGATCGCGCGCTTAACGCAAAGTTTCTGTAGCGAGTCAAGTTACTCACCACATAAAGCAACGTAACTGTTCAGTAATACATATACGCATTCAAACGCATACGTGCACACCATATACGTACTTACTTGTATGTATGTATGTCGGTAGATACAGATGTGTTTGTACATTTTGTTTACTGCCGGAGCAACAGCGCTAAATCAAACAACCAAGTGAAAGAGGAAACAACGAAAACAGAGCCCCAGTTTAACATCTGACGAAAAAGAGAAATTTACGTTTGTTCTGTTTGCAACAAATCGGAGCTACGCACAAACTATTTTTGATATAAAAAAACAACAAACAAGACTTTTATCCCGAGTGTGACTGTTGATTCTCGTTAAAAATGGCCAGGTAAGCAAGATTGGGGATCGATTATACAATGGTCCATCTATTAAATATCTCTGGCCAGTTTAACTGCTTTTGCTAACACTATATATGCATGTATTTTCGTATGCACATACATACATACAGGCGTACTCGTGCTTTTCTAGAGTGTGTTTCATTGCATATCTTACATAAATTAAAATAAATTTAGCAAAATTTAGAGTACGCCAATCCAATCCACAAAGATAAAATGTGTTCGGGATGCACACAAACTCAGAATGTTCTGTTAACAGCAGATAACTTAACAGAGACGAACACATGTATGTGTGTGTTAACTGTCTAATGTTATTATTAATTATTTGCAGTTGAACACATCTTTAATGACTTTGCAATATATGTATATTTACAAAAGTGTAAATAGATAGCAATATGTATAAGAATAATAATAATAAATAATTAACGTCTAACGTTAGATAATCGCTTAGTTGCAACATTGTATCTAATAAGCAGAACGAGACTTCTCCGACCCCCAAAAAAGATACTCTTGTATTTTTTATCACCATCAGATGTTGTTGAAAACCTGTCTCTCCTTTCGAATAAACATTTAAATCTCAAAGAACTCAACCTCTTAAAATGGAAATTCGTCTACTGGTTTAGATGATACTAGCTCTCTAAATTTTGAAACTGTCCCAAAAAAGCTTGGCGGAAGATTCTCTTTATGCGCAACTTGGCAAGAACCGGATTAAATTACCAGATCATCATGATGCCATAGAAAGCATCTTACCAAATTCGACGGTTAATTAAATACATAAATTAAAACGATGGCAGTATTATTTTAAAAATATTCGTAACCTTACTTATACATGTGTTTGTGCGAATATTTGTACATATGATACATATCAAGTGCTACTGACTACTTCAAAGTAGATTTACCATCGAGTTCCCACAGATATCTGTCGCAGTACACGCCTTTATTTGTTATAAACACACTCTTCCAGACTTGAAGTGTGAATTATTCAAACAAATTGAAAACTTATGTAGTATCCGAAACAGTATACGCCTCTTAAACTTTGACCTAAGCAATGCTTACCGCACCGAGTTTCAATTTATAAAATTCCCAAGCGCGACGTTACCTGCAATCACATTTAGAATGACGTTAATTGTTAGGCATGAAACTGGTTACCTTGACAGCAGAAGCAACAGCCTCAAGTCAAGTGGAAGAGGCGTTGATATATGATGCAGTGGCTCAAATGGAGAAATACGACAGACAATGAGAACCACCGCAGCTGACGGCGGCCAAGTACAGTGCAAAACGAGCTCCATTACATGCAATTATGTCCGCTTCTTGAAACCACAAAATAGTGATTAAAACTCCCAATGTTCGTTCCGTCTTTTAACTGCAACAACAAGGTTGAATTAGTGTACACCTGCCTCTTGGCCCTGCCCCCTGCGCCCTCGGAAGTCTGAACATATTAGCGCTGTTTTGTTTTTGCGGCAAATTTTATGGAGCTACTTGACGAGACGTGAACATTAAGCAGCCTTCAGATAGTCATCGTAACTACTCCCTAGGCTGACCCATTTGCCGGCCCTTTGTAGCAACACTTGCCACATAAATCCCCAATTAATTATGGATACAGATAAGAGTTACGCTCTACTTGGGTCTGATTCAAGAAAACCTGTTGGCAAATTCTAATCACAGCAACTCACAACACCAAGATAATAATATAATTTACTGTAGCTTTCAAATTAAAACCCGGTAGAAAATTGGCGAACCTCTTGCGTGGCAAATTCACTAATTTACTAGCAAATCATCTAACTGGGTTTCGGTTCAATCCAAAGAGATAGCAAACTTGGGCTCAAAGTGAAAGCCAGCTAGTCGTGAGCCCAAGTGGCATCTATGAGATCTACAATTGTAGCGCTGAGCAATGACGAGGCAACTTGCAGTTGCAGCCGTTCAAGCTTTGAACTAACTTAACGCTCAAATTGCATACGATTACAACAAATATGTACTTATAGTATATGCATGTTATTTTCGTATGTAAATTGAACACATTTTCTTAATGTTGGTTTTATTTGTGCTTTCAAAACTTTCAACATCTAATTGCCAATGGACAAACTTGGACCATAAATACGAAAAAGCAAAAACGTCATTATAAAATCATTTGCCATGACCATATGAAGAGTGTCCAAGACAAACTCGGATGCGGATGCAGCGACTAACGCGAAATAAACTAATTGAGACAGTTTGTTATTGCGTGTTCGCGACTTGGTCAACAAAACCTGTCATTACAAGCGGCTTTTGACCCAATTGCAATTAGCATTTAATGTGGTTACGCGAATTTATATTACTTTTTCTTTAATGTATTCGAAAAGTTTCCGTCTCGAGTGTCACCTTTGGTATAACGACAAATCAAAAGCTCTTTGGTGTTCATTAATGGAAAACACCTACGACATGTTGTTAGTCATATAAATACATATTAAAGTCCAACTTTAGATAGAATTCAACTATGATACCAGAAGTTCGTTCATTCGTCTTGAACTTTGGACTTTGGATCATTGTATAATCAGTTTCGAGAAGTGCGCCAAAAACTTGTTAACTCGGACCAGGGAAGCATCCACAGCCACGCACGCGTTGCTTTGCCTAATGATTTGATGTCGTAACCGAGTTGAGATGAGGCGAGTGACACTCGCCAACGAACCTGCTAGCGATTGAATGCCGACCCGACTAGGGAAAGTTTTGTCTTTTGTCTTCACTTTTTTGTATGTTCACAATGATGCTCGTAAAACAGAATCTGTAAATATAATCGTATATATGGGAAATAGCTGAGTTATATGTTAGTTATATAAACGAAAATGTGTGCGTTTTAACTGATGAATTTTTACCCACTCACACAGCACGCCGATTACAGACTTTTATGCGGGCCGCAATGTGTTTATCACGGGTGCCACAGGTTTTGTGGGCGTCACCATTGTGGAGAAGCTGCTGCGGGATGTGCCCAATGTGGGAACCTTGTATTTGCTGATGCGCGCCAAGAAAGGGAAGAACATCCAGGAACGTTTGGAGGAACTGAAGAAGAACTCGGTGTTTGATCGATTCAAGGAACTGCAACTGGAGTCGCGACTTTCAAAGATAGTTCCAATTGAGGGCGATGTCGGCCTAGAGAATTTAGGCATCTCGCCAAAGGATCGCCAAACCCTTATCGAAAATGTTAATGTTGTTTTCCATTCGGCTGCCACGCTAGATTTCTTCCAATCCCTTAAAGAAACCACAAACATCAATCTACGTGGCACACGTCGTGTTGTGGAGCTCTGTCAGCAGTTGACCAAATTGGATGCCTTGGTACATGTGTCCAGCGCCTATGTAAACTCGTACATTACTGAGGTGGAAGAGAAGTTGTATCCCTCGCCAGATGATCCCGAAAAGATCATTCAGCTGGCGGAAACGCTTAACGACGATGCTCTCAAGGAGCTGGAGCCAAAGTAAGTTGACAACGTCGCAGTCTATTTGAGAATTGCTCTTAATCTTTACGCTCTACAGATTACTAAAGGATCATCCCAATACTTACACGTTCACCAAACATCTGGCGGAACACGAAGTGGCCAAAGTTGCAAGCAAATTCCCCTGCGGCATTGTGCGTCCCAGCATGAGTGAGTTGACCGAATGATACGAGATCATCTGAACCTCACTTACATATTTTGTTGAATTGCAGTCACGGCTGCCTGGAAGGAGCCAATTCCCGGCTGGACGATTTCGAAGAACGGACCACAAGGCTTCTTCATGGGCGCTTCAAAGGGTATTTTGCGTCGATTACCCTTGGATCCCACTCTGATTATGGACTACATTCCCATCGATGTGGTGGTCAATGGCATCATAGCTACTGGCTTCTATGTCAATTCACTGAAGTGAGTTTTGCAACAAATTGTGCAAACTTATAGTATCTTTTGCTAATGACTTATTATTGCAGAGTTAAGAATGGCAATCGTCCAGCCGAGCTGCAGATCTTCCATCTTACCTCCAGCACATACAAGCCTTTCCGTTTCGAGTTCTTGACCGACAAAATCAATGGTTATCTACACGAGTATCCACTCAATAGTGCCGTCTGGTACCCAAATCTTCGTCTGGTTAAGAGTCTTTTCCTGTTCCGTCTCGGCGCCATTCTCTTTCACTTCATACCTGGCTTTTTCCTCGACTTGGTTACCAAGTTATCAGGTGGCAGGCCCATGTAATTACTATCCCTATCTACAATCCTCTTCCTTGATAATCATCCTTATTCACACTTACAGCTTGATGCGCTTGCATAAGAATGTATGGAACTCATTGAATACCCTGGAGAAGTTTATATTCACGGAGTGGCATTTTGATAGCAAACGTCTATTGGCTCTGTCGAAAACTCTAGATCCCGTTGATAGAAAGAAGTTCATTATCGACATTAGTGAGCTTACCTGGGATGAATACTTTGCCAACACTATTCGAGGTGTGCGTCAGTACCTGAGCAAGGAGTCTCCAAAGAATCTGGAAAAAGCGCGTCGCAAAGATAAAATGTTAGTAGACTTTAACTACAATCGGTATATTTAAATATCATTGCTCATTTTTCGAATTTTTCAGTCTCTTGGGCCTCCACGTTGTGCTGCAATTAGTCTTCTACTACGGCATCTTTAAATTAATTATTGGGTTGACCGGGGTGTCTTCAGCGAAGGCTGCTCTCATTTTGCCCGTGTTTTACTATCTGTTTGGACTAATTTAGGGTCACATTACATCTGAGCATGTATGTTATATATAGTTCTAACAGTTCTCAATTATTTATGTATCATTTGATCAAGGTTTGGTATTACATTTATTCATTTATTCTGAATGCAAAATATAAGATAACCAAGCTGTGAGTTACAGCATGAAAACAAAACAGTGTTATTGACTTTTAAATACTGTTGGGCGCGAGACTGTAAATCGACGACTTTTGATTGTTATTAATCGATCTTTTTAAAACAATGAATCGATTAGTCGAATCCAATTCCTATTTGATTCGACCGAACTGAAGTTCCAATACATAACAACATTTCGGTCATTGAAATTGAATACTTTCATGACAAAACTGTTTGATAATTACTTATGAGGAAAAAATATATATCACTTTAATAATTAAAAACCGCTTACAGTTGAAAGAGTATTCTATAAAATGATTGATATTTTTAAAAGTAAAAAATTAAGCACCAACTGCAATAATTTCGATAGCACAAATTTAAACAATATACACCAAAGTATAACTTTTGGTATTTTCCGTGTCTAATTATATGACTGGCTACACTGACAATCATGTTTAAACGATGTTTTTATATTTTGTCGATATAATATCGATATAACCTAAATGTCGACTCCACATATTCGATATTAATTTTTTATCAACATTGGTGACGTTAGATTATTGCTCAGCTCTGTTATCTATCTGTGCGCAGCTGTGATGTTTCAAATTCAGTTCAAGCAGTTTACGTGTTTTTTAATTTTTTTTTCTCTTACTTTAACCAGAATTTACATTTAAAACTTTCATTCATCGGTCATAAAAAGTGATGTTGATTCAATAAAAAACTAAATAATCGATCGCTGCTAATAACAGTTCAGTAAAATGTTAGGTCTAGTTCACTGTTATCAAACAATCAGCTGTTTTCATTTGCTGCTAAGTTCGCGGATCAGGCGGATCGCGTAGAAATCGAACGAAAATCAAAATAAATACAATTGTTGGATTAATAATAAATGTAAAAAAAGAGAAAATACGCTTGGCGAGAACGATACGAAACGGAAATTTCACGAGCGAGTACAAGTGCGTTGTTCTGCGAGTGCAAAGAATAAAGTGAAAGCCAAGCCAAAGGCCAGCAATAAAAACGGCCGCAAGAAAGAGAATAAGTGAAAACACAAAAGTTCATGCAATACCCAAGTGTTGTTGAGGAGGAATCAACACAAAGCAAAAGAGCGCCCATATTCTAATTGTCTTGTTTTCGTAAGTATACAATGTGATTAACTATTTTGTACATAGTATGTGCATATATGCACAACGACTACTATTACACATGCAACAAGTTGCATCCGTGTCTAACCCCCCGTCCATAAATTTGCTACTGAAAATTATGTGTGCGTGTGTGTGTACACAAAACTGGCTGTGCACCTTTTGGGCCATGTTTGTGTTTTATTTCATATTCTACTATGTAATTTCTTAGGCCAGACCAGATGGTATTTTATACATTTTATTTGAATTTTGTATTTTTTATCTTTTATTGCGTAGCACTGCTGCCAATGTCACCTGTTTTTATGCACTCGCTCTCTCGTTCGCACTTATTCAGAAACACTAACACATACATGCCGACGATCTGGCTGGTTTTTATCTTGCCATACCTTGTTGTTGTTGCCGTTTCTGCTGTTAATACAGCGAGCCGAGCAGCGTCGCGTCGTCGCCGTTGTCGCTCTACGTGTCTCTTTCGCACATTCGCATTGTGTGAGTGTGTGTTTAAGTGCACGTACATACACATGTACACACAGCCATACGCGTTCATACACATACATATGTATGTGTGTACTTATCCACGTATGTATGTTTTTATATGAATATTTCCGCCCCCGCCCCATTACCACAATGATAACACAAAAAACCGTGACAGGGCATAGACTTGGGAAAAAGCGATTTGGGACCCGGGACCAGGGCTGTTACCGATTTGCCATTATGGCCCAATTCTAACAAAAATATTTAAATATATTAGTGTGTATACAGGTATTTCTTTGGTTATATATTTCCCCATAATTTCTAATCTAAAAGTGCAAATATTGATTTTGTTTCAACGACTGTTTGCGTTCGGGGATTTTAGCATAGTTTTATCAATGGTCGTCGCTGTTGTTTTTTCAACTCTGTCGCCACGGACAGGTTCCGTTGTTGTCACTCGCCTACTAGAGATGAACACGGGCCTAGCACGGCGTGTCACGATCAGTTTCGATAATTGATAAGCTACGTCACCCGACAACAACAAATATTTTTGTCGACTTTTAATTTAGGTTCTCTCATTTCTTGATATAGATCACTCAATAATAGTTGTCATCTATATGTTGATGCGTGGCGCAAACTTTTGTGCTTGTACATGTTTTAAAATCTGTTGTTATTGTTGCTGCTTGTCGTTTCCATTTTACGTCTTTGTTTATATGTATGTATTGTTGTTGTTGTTGTTGCGGCGGCGGCAACTCTCGAGCTGCTGGGCCTTTGTTGTTGTTATTGCGGGAATTTCCCCTGCATATTTACGTATTGAAATTGTATGTACAATTAAATATGATGAACTATATACACACAACCCTCTATAAGGCTGATAATTTCAACGTAGTGGTAGTTGGCAATCTAAGCGCAGAGACTATTAAACATTATTATTATTATTTCACAAAAAAGTGTGTATACTTGTTTTGAGCACATTTATTAGCCTGCTCAAGCAAGCGCCTACTACTATACTTAATGTAATTAATTGCTAACAGTCAACATTTTATGTACCAGCAGAGACCTCAGATATAATAAAAGCTTAAAATAAATTTGATAGTGGGGACTCCAGTGTACAATATGCCAATCATGACTTTAAACATCTGTACATAACTTTATCAGCACTTTCATTTTTAGAAACTCGTAATCAACATCTGAGTAAATAATTTTAGCTCTTTAAACATTAGATGAATGTATGTACATATAAGTATACAAATTTGCAAATTTGCCGCTCACCACGAAGCGGTTTTCCTGATTAGAAAAGCCCAATTTAACACCATATTTTCCCTAGCAACCCCCTCAACTGGATGTCTTTTATTTATTTATTTTTTTTTTTACTTTTAGTGAGCACCTTCTATATATAACTTAAATTGTTGTTAATGTTGTTGTTATTATTGTTATTGATGTTGTATTTTGCTTCGCATTGATTATTTTCACATTTATGAAGAGGCTAAGAACAAGAAAGCTAGCCGAGCACCCAACAGAAAAGCAAACTCGTCTAGAAAATACCCAATATCAAGTATACTTTAAATTGGTCCACTTACGGTGAAAATATGCTAATATATAATCGAGTATTGTGGAATTCTTCATCATAATCGCTCATTTAACAGAGAACCGAATAATATTAACTCTCTTGAAGAAATCCCTTAGCTCACATTAGCCGTAGCTGCAAAGGGATTAATGTATAAATAACCCATATCTATCTTTGAATACAAATTGAATGATGGATTTTATTTCGCACTATACAAAGTAATATTGGGGCAGGAGAACGACAGGAGAAACGATACGCATTTCTGTCTTGTTTCCAATTCGAAATTCGCGCCAATGACGTCAGTCAAGGCCTGACGTCTGCAGAAAATTCCGCAAAACGCCTCTTCAAATTATTGGCAAGCAGCAGCGGGCGCACAAAATAGAAAATACAAAATAGAACAAAAAAAATAACAAAATACAAAATAAAATTAAATTATTTTTGTTCCATTTTGCGAGTTGTTTCCATTCCATTTCATGTCTTTGCATTTGATTTATAATATTTCGTTTATATTTAAAATTATTTTCTTTTTCGTTCCCTTCGTTTTGTATTTTGTCGGTTGTTCCCTACACAAAGTGAAAGTTGTTTTCCATGTTGTGTGTATAGCACAGTTATCTAGTTATTTTCTTTCTAGTTTTTCTACGCATTGTCTTCGAGAACCGTATGTTTTCTGTTTCAGAATTGAGTGTCTGATCGGTGCGTGGTACGGCGGTACATGTAGTATATTGTTTTTCTCTTTTTCGTTTCAAATATTATTTATTTATTTATTTTTTGACAGAGCAGACAATGAGATTTCCGGCCGATGCATTGATACTTCAAATGTTCGGCCTTCAAAGGCTGTCGTTACGGTAATCTATACATACATATGCGAGTATATCTCATTAATGTTGATTACCGAACTGATAAAAATATGCCATACGTAGAATGTATTTTTTTTTTTTTGTAATAGACAAAAACAAGTATAATTAGCAGTTTAAAGGTCAATTTGAAGGGTTCCCAAGCTGTATAATTGCCCTAAAATCCTATAAGCATTAACTCGATTTATATCAAATCCATTTGCTACGATCTGGGTCAGCAACAGAAAAAAAGGGTGGCGCCAAATACCAAAGCATTCGGAAAAACCTAAACGTCGGAATTTCCTGTAAACGGCAGATGATCCACTTGAAAATCTGTTGATCGACTGCACGGAAACCCCAAGTATTATACCCTGTAATGTAACAGCTGTTGGTATAATATAAACGTTCACGTATTGTAGAGTTTTCTGAGTTCACTTTCATCTAATAGCAGAATAAAGGGTATTTAGTAGTCAGCACTGGCGATTATTGAATTTTTGCTTGTTGATCTGTAAATACATTTAACGAAAAATACGCCAAGCGCCGCCAAAGTTTTCACAAAAGCATTTTAATGAATGGAATTTTTTTGCGTGAAATTACAAGAAGATCCGTTCCGATCGAGCCATAAAACTTGTACATACATATGTGTTGCCAAAAATTAATTAGTTTATAAACATTTGTTTTGTTGTTTGTCGTTTTTGTTTTTTTTTTTATTTTCCTTATATGTATGTAGGCTTTATGTTTGGCAAAATAAATGAGTTACCTTTGCATTTGATAGATGTACATATGTGCACAGATGCATACAAATATACACAAGTATACCATGTTTGTAAGTATATACAATAATCAGATGTCTGTGCATACATCCCGTTTTGTATATTGCTTTAACATACACGAGTACTCTCAGTTTCTTCTATATACTAAGCAAGAAAAGCTGCACATTTTGACGTCGATTTTCTTTCCTTTCCGAGGCGAAAACTCGTGCACATTTCGTATATCTGTTGCATATATCTGTATCTATCTGTATCTGTATCTGTATCTGTATCTCGCTAATTGTGAAGGTCGTTTACGTCTGCAGCCGTTCGTTTGTTTGTCTGTCTGCGCTACACCCTCGCAATAAGGCGCACGAAACGAACAAGCAAACAAAACGTAAACGAGATAAATTATCGAAATAAAACAAATTTTCATTATTGCCTCCCCGTTCAATCAAAATTCCCCTTTATAACATTATTTTCTTGCGATCAGGCAATAGACATTCGAGAACAATATATATCAATATATCAATATACTATAAAAATATGGTATATAAATATACTAAAAGCTGACTGGCCTTTTATCGTAATGACATCGAAGCATTTGTATTACAAGTAAATGTTAAATTTCTTTTGTAATTATTTTATGTAGGGTATTCAAATATCTGCTTTGCTTTAAATACTATACAAGTTCTGGCCACAGAATTTTGGTTGGAATTTGATGGAAAAATAAAAAAAATCGAAAGAAAATGTTCAACATTTTTGCACTAAATTCTTGATGTTGTTTTGCCTTTTAATTACTGCTTAATTTAAAGTTCGCTCGCATTTTTCGAAATTTTAAAGCGAATGAGCAAAAAATTTCGTCAAAAAATATATGTATAACCTACATATTGGAAATAGACTTTTGTAATATATATAAAAAGGGTATCTTAGCGTCGCTGAAAATATGTTGAATTTATTTTTTCTATATTTTGTTGTTTGGTCAAATTTTTCAACTAAAAAATGCTGGAAACAAATTCTCTCGCTATTCTTGTGTTAATAAATTAAAAAAAAAGTGAAAAAAAATAGAATAAATAATATTTATGCCTGTGGCCATTTTAATGGCGCCATGTTAAATGTGCCATCGCAAATTTAATGCCAATGCTTTATTATTAATGCGTTTTTTGTGCATAAATGTTGACTTTTTATTGCTAGTCTCGTATTTTTGTATGTGAGAACGAAAGTTTATTATTTGTTTTTATTAATATCGTCAGTAGTTGTTTCCATTCGAAGAGCTCAGGTGAGCCGAAAATCCCCAATATATCGTTGTAGATATTCATGCATATGTATTAGGGCTGCTTTAATACATATTCTTTAATCTATATTTAATCCTTGTGACGATGTGTCTGGTAATTAAGTACGTCTAACTTGAAGATAGTCTAGCCGATTGTACATTTGTTGATTTGATCGCTCTTTTTTGATAACTAATTAATTTCGTTCCTAAACAACTCTTTCACCTCAGCATATCATTTATTTTCTTCTCATTTATTTTTCGCATTCGTTTTTTTCTTTCTTTTTGTTGATCTCTTTGCCTGCTTTCAAATATTTCATTCAATTCTCGATGCTTTTGTGCAACACCCACACAAAAGTTTATTTTTAAGAAATTTATAAGAGCAAAATTGCTTACCAACACAGAAAGAGTGAGTGAGAGAGAGAGAGAGAGAGAGAAGAGTGCAGAAAAGAAAACTCAATACAAGTGCAAAATATTTCTATTACTTTTTAATTTTCTCAATGTGTGCGTTTGTCAAAAATATTGAATGATTTAATTGATTCGTTTCACTTCATAACATGTTAAAGGGAATTAATAGAACTAATGAATACAGCGTAATACGCTTTGTATTATTGTTATTACTTCTTTGTTTTTTGTTGATATTTATAGTGGAATGCATTTCACATTCACATATTGTGGCGAGAAGGAAATTACAAGTTGTGTGTGTTGTTATTCGACGGCATTCATTTAATTGTGAGCATGTTTTTACATACACTTGTATGTTTATACGTATGTAGAAACAAACATATGTATGTGAGATGTATGCTTCTCAATTTTTGAAGACTCTTTGAAATTATTTTCGAAAATGTTTTCAGTTTATCGCTGGCATTTAAGGCGTACAAACGCGTCTCTCAGACTTTTGAGAATTGCGGAAAACTGCGGGAGATTGTGTTCTGTTTTGATAAAAAATATTTCAGCACATTAAAATGTTAATAAGCATATTTGAATATGTATTATAATGATTTAGCCACCAACGTGCAAAAATTTATGATTGAACATGTGCAGAAAACTGAGTTCTAATTGAATTGTGAAATAACTCGGATGTTAATATTTATGGCAAATAACACAAATAGAAAACATACCAAAAACAAATACATACGCATTGAATGTAAATGGCAATAAACAATATTCAATTATTAAAAAAGGACTGAAAGCAAAGCAAACAAAATTGTGTGTGTTTATTGTTTAAGAAACATCATCAATCATATTTATAAAACGATTTTCTTCGAATTTTCTAAGCGCTTTCAAGTGCGCGATTAAATCAATAATATTCAAAATTAGTTCATATCAAAATGTAAGTGATTAATAAAAAGAAAGAATTTAAATAATAAGTGCAAACTTATAATATTTATTGACAACTTAACTCTCTGGACGTCACATTTACCAATTCATCAATGCCAATAGTTGCTCATTATTTCTGCACCTTATTTGTCTTTGACATAGAGTCGATGTCATCCTTGACACTGGCCTAGCACTGGCAGCAGCACGAGATAACGAGATTTAGCTGGTCTGTCTATTTAATTTTCCCCGTTCGTCTTTCTTTTATTATTATTATTATTATCGTGTTTCACATTTTGCGTTATTTTCGCACAAAAGTTTTGAGCAATTTTTTATGCTTCGCCTTGAATGGTGTCATAAATATTTTTAAATTTTCAGTCATTTGTTTATTGTTCTCGGTGCTTATCCAAATTGTTTGAAGCTCTTTGATTCTTGCCAGCTTCTCTGCTTGCATCGCAGCAGCAGCAGCAGCCACAGCATCGACATCGACATCGGCATATTCATTGAGTTTGCTTCGAGTTAGCTGTTTGTGCTAATTCTAGCCATGAACTAATGAGTGGGAGAGGTGACGTTCGCTTTCTATTTCCATTTGTGAATCATTTAAAATCGATTCTTAATTTAATTAGCGCACTAATTTCCATTATTATGGTGGCTACTTACAGGTCTGCAGCAGTGACAAATGATGGCCTAAAATGGCGGCTACACCACCAACGCCGCCCGGAGCCAACAATTTCCAACTAAATGGCAATTCTCCACAGCAACAGCAAAGAACAGCGAATAATCCAAGCCACAACAACACGCCCTCCATAAGCGAGGCACTGCATCAACATTTTCAATTCAAGGCACTGCTCAACGCCGACGAGGATCAGCAACAACAGTTGCCCCCCAAACGGATCAGCAACAACAACAACATTAGTAGAAGCAGCAGTTATGAACAGCTGGAGGAGGCAGCAAGGCCAAAAGCAAAGCTAAGCTGCCAGTGCACAAACATTAGTATTATGCACCTGTTCCATGAGATGAAGCAGGAGTTTCCAACGCTACCCGATGCCCTGGTGACGCAATGCGTCAATGAGAATTGCCATCAGCGTGATAATTGCATACAAATGTTGAAAAAGGAGCTCTCACTGCATCCCATACCCGTGCAGTCGTATCCCGCAAAGGTGTTGCAACAGCAGCAGCAGCAACAACAACAGCAGCTGCAGCAACGACAGACAAAGCCACCGACGCCTTTAAAACCATCACGTGCTGCGCCGACACAACCACCCATTGGCCATGCCAACGGTAATGGCAACGGCAACGATAGCGACAGTGTCGAGGCGCCACCAATTGTACCCCCAGCACGTCCGCGTCCCACCACATTGAATCTGCAACGTCAGCTGAATGCGCAACTGCAGCAGAAGATACAACAGCGTCAGCAGCAGCAGCAGCAGCAACAACAGCCACCACAGCTGACGCCAGGTGCACAGTATAAGCCATTGAGGCGAGCGCCGCCGCTGCCACCGAAGCGACAGACAGCGATAGCGAGCAGCGGCGATGGGGCTGCGCTCTCACTCGCACAGCAGCAACAACAGCAGCAGCTGAGCAGCTTCTCCAATGATTCCTCCTGTCTCACCAGCCCTCTCAGCTCTAGCGAGTCTGAACTGTCGCTCAGTGTCTCCTTATCATCGCCAACGACGTCAGCAGCAATAACAGCAACAGCAACAGCAGCAGCACCAGCCCCAACAGCAACAGCAGCGACGCCAGCACCGACGACAACAACTGCGCAATTGCGTTCTCCAGTTCGACATCGCTCAGTTATAACGCTACAGCCGGAACCGCCGTATGCACGCGAATTTTCAAACAACGCCGTCGCAATATCGCCAACGCCGCCATCGCCCACATCTGGAGCGAGCACCCCGAGCGGAAGGAAGAGCTTCACGTCGCTGAATCTCACATTGCGACAACCGCAACAGTCGAACGGCGGCGCTGCGCCCGCGACCATTGACATTACGGCCGGCCCGGCGGCCAGTGGCAACGGCAGCAGCGGCATCACATATTCGAGCAGTAGCTTTGACGCGCGTCGTGGCACCCATAAGAATTTCCAATTAATCGTCACCGACGAGGGCAGCGTCTTTAGTGCCGGTTGTGTGCGTCCTCAGGTACCGCTCTACGCGCCCTGCCCTCCCCCACCTGTCCTCGCCACCGATGGAGCAACGCCACCGCCATCCGCATTTGTTTCGTCACAATCGCAGCAACCGCAGCCAACGGCTGCAGTCGAAGAGATGGCTCAAGTATTTCCATATCCAACACAGGCGCAGAATCACATTGTTGCCTCCAACTACAACAACAACCATTTGCACAACAGCAGCGCTGACAACAGCCCCAGCGTCACACACATGCCCCTCTATGAGGGCGTCGTGCCCGAATGCGATCGAGAAGGTGAGTGCAAAACAATTGGAGTATGGGGATTGGGGATTGGGGATGGAAATGGGAATGGAAAGGCGGCAGAATCATGTGTTCTCGGTGGTCTAGTGCTTATCGTTCACTTCGCGGAATGTCCACTCAAATGAGTGTGACTATCGCTAAGGTTGCGATTAATCATTTCAACAAGTATCGATATATTCGGTAGCGACAATTAATTCGAAAAATGATCGAAATGAGATTGGCGACGAATTGAAAATCTGCTTACACGAATTATCAGGCTTTTAAAGATTTGATAAGAAATTGCTGCATTTTTAGTTATTAAATCACAGTATCATAAGTAAAAACACTTCAGTCTCAACATTTTTAATATATATTTCAAGTCAAAGGTAATTGTTATAGTTTCGTTATGTTTCGCATGCACGAAATCGCCCGATATCTGAGTTCTATTTATGGCTGCTTTTTCGTTGTTATTGTGGCTTAATCGCGCATGGAAGTCTCGGTGTTGTTTTGTCCTTATCAGACTATTCCGTTTACAATTGATAACAAATTAAATTATGCCCCGAAATGAGTACGAAAAGAGAATGCGAGAGATAATTTTTGTATTCCAATCGTTGTGAAATGAGAGGGCAGTTCTTTAATGAATAATACGAAGGTGTGGAGTCTTCGTGTTGAGTGTGTTTACTAAAAACCAACATACTACAATAGAATTGCATTTACAGGTTTACTTATTTTTATACTCGCTACTGATAAGGTAGAAGAGTATAATAACATTGTGCCTTTAGGAAATGTATGTAACAAGCAGAAGGAGGCATCTCCGACCCTATAAAGTATATATTTTCTTGATCAGCGTCAATA
This sequence comes from Drosophila nasuta, assembly GCF_023558535.2. Lineage (NCBI taxonomy): Eukaryota > Metazoa > Arthropoda > Insecta > Diptera > Drosophilidae > Drosophila > Drosophila nasuta. The sequence goes on from NC_083457.1 coordinate 1,372,072, forward strand.
GTCTAGACGAAAGCCATGTCCGTCATATGAACACCTTGATCTTAGAGACTATAAGAAATAGAGATATTATTTTCGAGAGCACTTATTATGCTTGCACGCAGATGAAGTTTGTTTCACATTTTTTCCACGCCCACTTCCGCCCCGCAAGTCGATAAAAATCAGGAATTACTACAGGAATTATTTTTTATACATATAATAACAATAGCTTTTTGATTTCTAAAAATTTATTTGCGATATATTTTATAATTAATATCGCACTACTGCTCAAACACACTGAAACTTTCTTATTTGTTTGAATACTAATTAGAATAAAAATATTGGGGCTGATCCTTAATCACTAATTTTTAAATACCTAAGTTACTATATTTTTATTTCACCTGCATATGAATTTACTGTGGCTTAATCAAATATACTTTTAGTGAAACGTAAATAGAAATGATAATATCCATAACTAATCGTTTGATGTACTTAGTTTACTACATAATCTTGTGATTAGAATATAACTTATCCAAGGTGTACAAATACACCTATCCCATCGACATACATATTTACATAGATATATGTATATGCAAGTCGCCCACGCTTTTATTTATCTATATACAGAGTCCGGCACATTATTTGCTGTCGAAATGTCTCTTGTCTGATTTCTTTGGCCTTTGCCCATTTCTTTTTCGCATTCCCCATTGTCTTTATTTCATTTCGTTTTGTTTTCGCATTTCTCTTGTGTTTTTCTCGATGCTTTTAAATAATTTCAATGTGTTTCCACCGGCGGCGCATTCCCCCGCGAGTTTCTCTGACCAGTATATCGTATTTTATTTATACAAAAATTTTGCTCTCTTCTCTGCGGTGCTTTGTTGTTTAGATTCGTTCAAGTTCAGGGCAAAACGAGCGACGAGGGAAACTAATTCGGATTCCGTTAGATCATATAAGGCGACTACTTGACATGTTAAGCATACGCAGCGTGGGCCGCCTCAAGAAATTCGGGGAAAGAAAATCTTTTTCAATATAATTCATGGCAAGAATGATGGTGATGAAGATAATGACGAAAATTGTCGCGCTGACATTTAATCACATGGTTCACAAACTATAATAAAAACAAAAGCAAAAACACTTAGACTCTTAGGAAACGCATTTGCTTTTAGACAAAAATTTAAAGCGACAGTCAATCAAAGTCGAATAACGCTACCATTACGATTATATATATGTATGTGTGTATTCGAGATCATTTCTTTTTCTATCTTACTTTGAAATTATTTTTCGCGCTTACCATTAATGAATTTATTTATCAATTAAAATGTTTGCAAACACCCGCAAATGACGTACAAATTTCATCCGAATTTCCTCCTAGTTTTATATAGCAGGCCACATAACATTTTCGCATATTCATACATACTATAGATGTCCGATGGGTCTTGAGATCCTCCCTTGGCCCATTGCCCTGTTTGCTATTTCCGTTAGAAATCTATCAAATGTCTAAAAATATTTGTCTCTGTTTTAATTTTATTTCATATTATTTGAATTTTGTTTTATTTTCTTTTTGTTTGTTAAAATCAAAATCGAGAAAATCGTTTCAAATGGGGCGATGCGCTGCTTATTTTCAGGAAAATAAATTATTATTAGATTGATTTTTCGTGTGTTTGCGCATTTTGACTAAATTTAAATTTGTTTATGAACTTTTAGCGTGCGCAAAAATGCGCGCCATTATTTTTAGCAACAAACAGAGTAATAAAATGTGAGGTATTAAGCAAGCCCATTCAAACAGACACTAATGCCAATAGAGGACATATGCATTTACTATATAATACATATCGATAACTGATCGTTATTTGTGCTATTCTGCTTTCAGCCCATGCAGCCACCATCGAGCGACAGAAGACACGGCGCGATAAGCTAGCCAATGTGCTGCGTGATAACAAGAAGCGCCTGCTTAGCCTTGAGCAGGAAATTAACATACTGACCGAACCGATACCAGTGGGCGAATCGGAAAGACTGGATAGAGATATAAGGAAGCTTACTGACGACTGTCAGCGGCTGCTCAATATGATAAATGGTAAGGCGCACGAATTAAGATTGTATTAGATACACTTATTTATTTGGATTCCATCTGTTGCAGATCCCCAACTCAATGGCACTGCTGCCGCGTCGAATCCCATGAATCGTCAGCTCTCAGCGCCAGCGAGTAATAACAGTCAGACACCCCAGCAGCCCCACCCACGCCAGCGTGGTGTTCCTGGCAGGGTGCCTCCAAATTCGCTGCGGCTTCATTCGGTACCGGCACCTCCAACACAGTCGCAATTAGACTATGTGCAGCAGCATAGCAGTGCGCCCAGTTCGGCCTGCCTGACGCCGCAGCAGCAATACCAACAGCAGCAGATGCATCTGCAGATGCAGGAGCCGCCACCCACCTATGCGCAATACTATCAGTTTCAGCAATTTCTGCAACATCAACGTGCTGAGGCGGCGGCGAGAGCAGCGGCAGCTGCACCGCATTCTATCCCACCTCCACGAGCCCACACTAATGATGAGGAGGAGGAATCCCTGTCCGGATCAGATGAGGACGAGGGTGAGGAGCCACTGGACACGTGGGCCTGCAACTTGTGTACATTCCGCAACCATCCGCAACTGAACGTTTGCGAAGCCTGTGAAAATGTTAGGATCCAGCCGGGTATGATACGCATACTGCCAAGCGGCAATGATAATGCAAATTCCTCGCCCACAACAGCTGCTGCAGCTGGATCCGATGGTAATCGGCAGCAGCCATATGCTTTACACACGTGATCGATTGTTCGATTGATTGATAGATCGATCGCCAGCTTGCCTGGCTTGATAAGTGATAACCATCATACACTTGTGTGCTAATTGCCAAGGATCCGAGCTCCATAGGTTCTATGTAGATGCGTACATAGATATAACCAACCCAGAGTTCTCTAACATGCATGGTTTGCTCGTTTTGTGTGCATGTTGGCTTTGAACTTTGAAACTGTGATAGAATTTAATCTAGTTTCCAGTTAAGCATAAGTGAAAAAGTCAAGTCATAAAAAAGGACATCTAATGTGTGTGTGTTTGTAACCGAACTCGCTGCTCATTTGAAAGACACAACAACATTAAAAAGAGAGAAACCCAACTAAATTACATATATTAACATTCAAATTTATATATATGTTTGTAGAATGCGCATACATTATTAACAATATTTACACATAGATTTGTTTAAATAATATTTATGTAAATTACAAATGCCTCAATATCTGTTTTAGCGATATCGCTCTACTACTAAGTTTATTATTAATTTAAGCAGCTTGCATAAATAAAAAACAAAAGTTATTTCAATATTTACCAAGTCTGCTTTTTGCTGTTTTTGCCTCCGCGCTGCATTTTTTTTTTTTGTTTGTGTATATATATTTTTAAATAAAATTATTAACATTGTTTTGCAGCACCAATGCTCAACCGTGAGGACATACATATTACTCTCTCACCAGGTGAAAACCGTAAGAGCCCCTTGCGTTTTTAATAAAGGTTTTTTGTAAACATATTTTTATTACACAGGTATTATACACTCTTGGATACTGTCGTGACAGTTGGCCCAAACATTTAACACACAGAATAACAGATAAAAACTAGACAGCACTCACACCGATTATACATATGTGGGTTCCTTAAATTATTGTAACGGATTAAATTTGCTTTTGTAATTGTATTAAAAATTGAGACGCTGCTGGCAGCGATCGTTGTATATACTTACATACATACATACACATATATATACTTAATAATACAAAAATAATTGTTGATTTTCTGGTATAAGAATCAAGACTTAGTAGCACTTCTGTACATTTAATATAGTGAATTTTAATTGTAATATGTACAATTTGTAAATAAAAAAAAACTATACATACATATAAAGGTTTTCTACAACAAAAACTGGAAACTATTGTGATTTTAATAAAAGTTTCCTTTCCTTAAATTTTGTATATTGTTATAATATACATATTTACATTTTTTATGTTTAATCGAATGTTTGGTATTGGATATATCAGACGGAATAGTTATACCTTTCATGCCGGAAGTAAACTAGGATCACAAAAACATATTTAACGCAATAAGTGATTAATAGAAACCCAAGTAATGTTGATTTTCCTTTGGCATGTATGTGTGTCCTTAGTGCATAAGGGAATCCCCCATAAAAAAGTCCTCAAAATTTTCAATCGTAATCGAAATTTCAAAGCAAAGTCAATGTAGCCTACCGGCAAAGGTTAGTATATGAATTTTGCTTGCACTTGCGAAACTGTTGCAACATTACAGTATAAAAAGATGCTGACAATGGAATACTTCTTGTAAATTGTAATTGTATAAATTGTATTGCGAGATTTTACTACTGCCACAAGAAATATATCGAATAGTATCGCTGAGCGTTCTATACCTAAGCAATGATTATCGATATGTTCTTTATCGATATGAGCAACTCGTGTGAATTCAACAGATAATCGCCTATCCACATTCATTCATTTTTTGTGAATACAGAGTAACAATTCTAAATATTTGTACAAGTTTGACAGTTCTTTATTCATTATTAAAAGTAGTTGTCTGCAAATCAATCTCAAATCATATGGCAAACAAATTTAGTTTTTAATGTCATAGGAACTTTTTAGACAACTAGCTCAAGAAAAATGGATTGTATTTCATTTGCTGTGGATTTGTGGAATGCTCAAACTCCGGCGAAACAAACATTTTACTTCAAAGATGAACTGGTGTACACCGAAGACCATGTATTAGTGAAGAACCTGTTTTTCTTTAATATTTCAAATTTGGTAAGAATATAGCAAATACATATGTATTTACATAATTTTAGTGTATGTATATATTGCTTCATTGCATTTTCATATTCAGGTGACATCGCGTCAGCTGCGTAAGTATTTCGCCAAATTCGGAAATGTTGCTCGCCTGCAAATACTGGAAGCAAAGGGAACTGCCAGTAAGCCAAGAAGTGGATATGTTTGTTTTCACAATCCTCGTCATGCGGCCAAGTAAGTAAAAGAGCATAACTGTTATCACAGAACAAATGTACCAGATCATGTGTAACAAAACGGTCGCAATTGAGTTTAACCGTAGCATAAAAGAATCGTTTATATTGAAACAGGTTCTATTTTTGATTTGCAAGTCCATTGGAGCACAAGTTCTGAAATGGTACATTTGTAGAAATTAGCAGTTTCGTAAAGTTATTTGGTATTAAACAATTCAGATACACTAGCTTCGCTCCGACTATTTTTTGATTCGCCGTTGTCATATAGACAACTCGTGAGTGACTAAAACTAAATTTGTTATTTTTTGCAGAGCATTGCAGCGCAAAGTGCACTATGTCAATGGATGCCGTCTGAGCGTGAGACCCAGCGATAGTTGGCATCAACCCGATGCGCAGGACTTAACGCGTTATCCAGCAAATATGCAGCCACCAAAAAGAAACGATTCCAAGGCAGAAACTATACCCATAATGCGTCTAAATGATGACTGTTTGGAGCATATAGTACGTATGTTAGCGCTAGCCGATCGCATACACTTTGCTCGCAGCTGCATTCGCTTTCGCAACGTTTATCAGAATGTGTCGCCAACGCTGGAAAAATTTGTGAATTTTCATACTTTCGAGTCAATGACTGTGTGGGATGTACGAGACTTCTTCAAGCTTTCCGGCAGGCATGTTCAGCATATTGAGGGTATTATGCCAGAACGTCACTGCAAACATGTGTGCGAATTTCTGGGAAAGTACTGCATTAATCTGCAATCGATGCGAGTCATGGCAAACAAACTGACATCGACATCCATGTCCAAAATGTTTGCCAAACTGAAGAGTCTCGAAAGTGTCGAGTTACGTGGTTGCGCTCTAAGCAATGATGGGCTACTGGCTATGGGTCATCTAAAGAAACTGAAGAAAATCGATTTGGCACACAATGATAGGCTGACTGGTGAGAATATGGATCGATTTCCACGTTGCGTCGAAACTTTGATCCTAACGAACTGTTCTGGCATCTTAGCCGAGAAGTTAGCTGTGGCTTGCAAGGCATTGACACAGCTTAAGGAACTGCATCTGAAGAGTGTACAAAGATGTTTTAGAGAACTGGTCGTTGAAAAGTGCTGTGAATCTCTCGAAGTGTTGGCCACGAACTGTGGAAGTCGCGAATATGCTGAATACCAATACGTTGGACAATTACCGAGCCTGAAGAAACTTATACTACATTCCTATCCAACTGATACGCTACCCACCAGATTAATTACTGGACTGGCGGAGCACAAATCCATGCAATTGGAGTACTTTGAATCCCGCGGCTCCAACTGTATCAATGCTCCCATGCTCTTGGATATTGGCAAGTTGGGCGCGTTGCGTACGCTTTATTTGCCCAACAACAATGAAATTACCGATCAAAGTCTAGAATCATTATACTCTCTTCAAAATTTAGAGGAGATCAATCTAAAATATAGTATCAATATAACTGATAACGGCATACTTCGACTTATACTTGCATGCGCAAAGCTGCATGTGTTGCATCTTAATGATTGTGTCCAAATCACGGACCAACTACTAAAAGATATTATTTTGAAATTAAAACTCGCACAAAACACGCCACGAACATTTCCCATTAAGCTAACTGTGACTGGGACTAGTGTCAATTATCAGACGTTGCATCATCCGGAGGTGGCTGCCAAGAAAATTATCGATGTAACTCTCACACTGCCATCCGCGGGCACTTGTAGTTTCAACATGCACGATTTATTCAACATTGATCCTGATGACTATGACTTTGATTCCGACAATTCGTTCGACACGGAGTTCGAGGACGAAGATGACTTTCTCAGTGACGATAGTGATCCGCACTTTGATTTTTTTTGAAGAATCATTGATACATATCTAAATGTCTAATCTAATCGATAATCTGATACCAAAACCATATTGTGAATGTATTATGAATATATAATATTTAAATAAATATTCAATATTTCCATGCATTTTTGTAAACATTTTATTGTATTTCAATTATTTATATGTGTGTTATTTAATATTTGATACATTTGCTTTACATAGTTTTAAAATCTTTTCTATTCGCATTTCAACGTTGAAAACCTAAAGATCGTTGTTTAATTCGCTCGCCTATGCCTTTTTATTGTACGTTTTTATTTAAATTTTATTTTCATTGCTTTGATTACGCTTAAAGTCTGGATTGGCATGGCTTTTGTTTGGTGTTGTCTTTTTTCAATATTCAATTGGGGGATTTTTGTTTTCAAACCTTACAAGCAATACGTAATTGACTTGGGAAATTGCACCAAAACAAGGAGTTGCAAATCTTTTAAATGGAAGTGCGTTAATGAGTATTAAATAGTGCAACTTAAGTAAATGTGAGATGAAATGCGACACTTTAAATACCGAGTTGATAAATAGACAAATACTAGTATATAGAATTAACAATCTCATAAATGTATATTTAAATATAACTAACCGTAAACAATTAACAAAATAACATAAAATATAATACTTTGTTCAATGTGAGATTAGGCTTAGGAATAATAAGAATAAAAGGCTTTTCTTGTAGATTAGATTATTTTTAGCAACAATAATAAAATTTGGGATATTCTGTAAACATTTTTGCATTATATAAAGATAAGTTTACAAGTAACAATATTTGAGATTTTTTTTGTATAGTAATTAATTTGTAAGTAATTGAGTTTCAAGGAATTATAAAAACAATTGCATTGCAGAGATTCTTCTTGATATTAGCATTATATATGTATGTATATATTTGACCTTTGCTGGCCATTAAAAGCTGAGCAATGAGCAAGAGAACTAGATAGGAAGTTCTATGCAGGAGTTGGTTTTTATTTACGTTTTTTTTGGAATGCTTGGGTTACTAGAGGCACACTGATTGAACGACATGGACTAAGCTAATATAATATAGGTATGTTGTATATTGTATATGTATATTCTGATAAATTATTGTACTCTCTTGCATATGTATTATGTATGTATGAATAATGTAATTGTAATTGTCCAATTAATTGCCTTCATCATCTAAATGTGTATGAGTAATTCGCATTAATATCTTTTCGCGTATGCCGTATATATGTATATTCAATGTTAGCTTGAGTTTAAATTGCCACTGGCTGTGTCTTATCAGTTGTTTGTTCGCCCTTATGAGTTACCTTAGAGTGGAACCTCTTGCTCCTCGTCGAGCATTTCCACAAATGCGCGGGGCACCAAGCCCTTCATCAGACCCTGCTTACCATACATGTAATCCTCGTTGACCGGTGAGCATTCGGTGACAAAGATGACCTGCGAATGTAAATGAATCTTGGTAATGCACAATAACATTGAATACAATTTCCAACATACCTCATTCGCACTTAAATTCAATTCTGTGTGATCCTTAGCATCATAGGAGCACAACACTCGAGCACGCTGCATTTGATCGACGTTAACGTGCATTGGGATGGATTGATTTGGTTTCTGACCATGACCAGAGCTGGTGTTGTTGTTACCAGCGCCACGGTGTCCAGCGGAGGCACCGCCAGCGGAGTTGGACTTGGATGCATCGTTTAGATCGAGCGGTGCGTATGGTGTTGGGCCTCCCAAGCTGATGGAAGACGCAGAGGCAGACTTTAGAGACTTGATTGTGTTTGTAATTGATTGGGTTTGAATTTGGTTTGCGGGGTGCTATTAAAATTTGAAACCGTTGACAAATTGTGAGATCAGAACTACGAACAGAATGATTAACACATAACAATACGAAGACTAGACGAATCACGATGTGAGAACAGTAACAATCAATATAAAATCTATGACTAATTACGTATACAATATGTTAACCAATTACAATATTTCAATTTTGATTCAAGGCTTTTTCGAGAGTTTCTCAAACATGGAATTAAACTGTTGTTATGGCGCTCGTATCGAATTCGATCTCAAAGTCTTCCAACAGATGCGTCAGCGCCTTGTTCTGACCAATATGAATGCTAGTATAACCAGCCTCAATATCATTACTCGTTGCATCTAGAGCAAGGGCTAGTGCAGTGCAATTGCTATCGCAATCAGAGTCAAATGAATGAGCCGACACTATGCTGGGAGGCCCATCGACATCTTCGCTATTTATGCGCAGGCGTGGCTTGGCGGGCTGCATTCTGTAAGACCACAAAACAATACAAACCGTAAAAGGTCAAACGAATGGCCCACAACATATCTTTTCAATTGTTCATTCAGCCGACAAATGTGCAAAGTTGGGAATAGAGTGCCGCCATTTCAAAATCAAAGTATAAAAGGGAACAAACTAAATTGCATATACTAAGCATACTACACGTCTCTCAGTCACCCATTTTGAGAAATATTCGTTTACTCACTTGGCCAAATCGCGTTGCAGTTGATCCATGACATCGCCGCATTGTTTATAGTAGCGCACCTGAGTCTGTATGAATGCATGCAAATGACGCAGATGGGAGGCCTGCGATGTACTAATGCCGTCCAGCAGCAACTTGGTTATCTCCGATTGGCGATCAAACTCGGCTTGGGCCACACGAAGATCCCGTTCCGCCTGCATTGCACAACAAATAGAAATATTTGTAAATGAGATATTTTCCAATCAATTTTAGTAAATCAAGTGAAGTCAAAAAGACATTAAGAGGACACCACTAAGGGCGATACCTGTTCCAAGACAGCTTCTGGCGAGATGCCATCTTTCTATAAATCACAAATCGAGACATCCATACAGAAGAAGATATATTGATATGGTATATATGATGTGTGAAAGCAGCATAAGAAGAGTAAAAGCAAAGGCAAAAATCCATAATGAGCTTAGTGCTAATTTTATCTCACCACCCCCTCAATAACCATCACACCTCTCACCCCGCTTCACTCACCGACTGCTGTCCAAGCATGCTGCGTGCCTTCTTCACACGGTTCTTACACGCATCCAGATCCAAACTGCAATTATCGTTATTATGCTTAGAACAGAAATAATATTGATCAAGAAATACACTCACCGCTTCGTCTCCAGAATGCCACGCTCTTTGCTTATGGTTTTCATTTCTCCATCGAGGAATTTGCGCAACGGTTGCGTAAAACAAATGCCCGAAGTGGCAATGAAATCATGCTCACACTGTCCCAGCTTTTGTTCTGCTTGACCAACTTTAATGAGGGCTTGACCATAGGGCATATCCTGCCCGAAATCTCCGCCTGCTTCGATCATGTCCAGGGCCAGATGCTCCAGGTTGCTGAGACGTTTTGGCTTCGATTTTTCAATCTTTTCAAATATGAAGTCTTCGACACGATTCTGTGGATTTGGAATTAGCACCGATTCGGTATCTCGCACGATTTTCTCTGTCCATGTTTTGGTCACATCGGCACGTTCCGCTAGATTCTGGAAGTGTAAATCGTATTCGGTACGCTCGGTGGTGCCAAGTTTCTCCTCTGTCAGCTGCAAAAGGGCAAGGGTAAACGCAAAAAAGTCAATTGAGTGCGCAGTCCAAAAAAACACCCAACACCCATCCAAAAATACTTCACAGGAACCCCCAACCACAAGAACGAGCTTAGGCAATCGCAAAAACGTTATTCTACCTGCACAACACGAGATATTGTACTGCCCGCCTCCTTAACGAGATTTTTAACATTGAAATTGGGTAAATTAATATTCATTTTAACACTTTTATTACGAATTTTGTGTTGCAGACAAAACTTTTGTTTGTATTTATCAATGGTCTAATAAGAAACTGCGATTCCAAGCAATCGCGTTTATCAATCTCCTCTGGCGTCTATCGATACTCAGTCAGGTCGTTTTCATCGCTAATCAATACTAGTCTAATAAGAAATATTCGTGTCAAAATATCGCAACTATCGATATGTGCAATTCTTGTCAACGAATATTCGATGTCAGTTTGGCGGACTATTTAAAACACAAGCACAAAATGTGTTTATATATTTATTTAGTGTAAAAAACTATTCTACGAAAATTGTAATACTAATTAATTTGTTTCCAAAATCCACCGCAATGGCAATGCAACCACTTGTTACACCATGCTTTCATAGCCGACGTCTTGGCCACCTTATTAGCGCTATTCACAAATCCGCAACGGGCGCATCGTCTAATGGTATGGGGGGCTGGCTCCGATCTGAAGATTACTGACGCCATCCTTGACACAATTGGAAAACACAACCTGCTCCATTTCAATGTCTTGTAGTCCAACTGGTTCCACCTGCGATGTGAAGACCAGTTGTCCTGACTTTACCGCGGTGTATCCTTGCGTGCTCAACAACGTGGTCGGGTTATATTTGGTGAGTTGTGGTATTAGCAACTGTTTTGACAACAAACTGCATTCGTCAAGTAGCAGTTCGTCCGGCTCTGCTGTGTTCTGCGCCAGCCGCGTCAACAGTCTAAAAAGTATGAGCAATACATCGATATTCTCCATTGTCTTAGTATACACAGGCAGGCACTGCGGATTCAGCAGTCCCCAAATCCGGATCATGACCAGCAGTTCACGCAAACTGCCAATGGCCACAATGTCGCGACTTATATCGTAGCTGGGTCGCTTTCCCGACAATTTACTTTTCATCACCTCGTCGGGCAGCCGGTTCAGCATATTGAGCGCCAAGTCGGTGACCCACTGGATGAGCTGCTGCAGGCTCTGCAGCATCATTGGCTCAACGGTGAAGTCCTTAGCGTTCAGATTCTGCAAAACAAGATCGACATCTGGCACTGACTCGGCCAGTTTCATGGCCAAATTGTCCGCCGGTCCTTTATCCTGGCAGCCCAGATCCGATGGCCGCAAAAGGCTCTTAAATGTACTTGAAATGGCGTGCAATATGATGAGATTGTCAAACTCTTGCTGCTGGGCGCGGCACAGATTACTCTTGAGCGCCAGAAAGTTTGCATAATAAAACTGACGGACATAAGACGGTTGACGTGTGAAATTATCGGTTAACTTCTCCACCAATGCTTCCAGATTGCCCAGGTTAAGCATCAAGACATCGCTGGCATCCACGCCCGTTACAATGCAATACTCGAGCAGCAACTGGAGCAGCTGCATAGTGCCCGTAGTTTGCTTCAACATTGGAGTTTGCATGGCATGCAACTGGGCCTGACTATCGAATATAATCAGCATTTGACTGGTTGGTGTCAGATCTGCGCAAATGAATCTAGTGTCGCCATCGCGTTCAAATTGCGTATGATTCACCTTCTTTAATGTGCCCGGCTCCAGAACATCCACACTGTTGTCCTGCATTATAGCATACAACTGCTCACAGTCCACAGCAACAAGCCGAGTGCTGGACAAATGAGCAATTTGTGAATTTAACTGTAGTTTGGCCACTTGTTCCCAGCTCTCGCTGGGCAAGAAATCAACGGACTTGTTGTTTCCAGCTGCTGTCGTCGATTGCTGCAGCAGAGCATGAACATTCTGATGACGACGAGTGAGCGTCCATTGCTCCAGGAGACTGCCGCCTTCAGGGGAGCCAAAGACGACGAAGATGACATCGTCGTTGGCCACTCGCTTCCACAGCAGCTGCGTGATGCGCCTGCTGGGCTGTGAAACTGGCGTTGCGTTCAGAAATATGCTTGCCAACGATTCCGACTTGATTGTAATTTTTTCGCCTTCCAATTGCAGCGAAACCTTTAATTTAAATATAATTATAAGAAATCGCATTACATGAACATTTTTGTGCATTACCTTGAAGCAATAAACCAGTTGTTGTGGCTGCTGCCAACCAATGCTGTAGGCCACATTGAGAGCTCCAGTTGCGCTCGCCACTATGCTGCAGTGTTCGATGTAGCTGCGGGAGATTCCAATGCTGTGCGTCGCTGGCGTCAGTTCAATTTGATCACCCTGACCGCTGTTGTCTACGGGTTCAGCTCCACTGTTATTGCTAGGGTTCGTTCTCTGCAGTTGAGGCAGCGCGAAAGCCGCCAACAATCCCGATGAGGTCAACAGAATGCATCCCTCGGTGGCGACGCCGCCAAAGCCTGTCAATGTTGGCCGCTGCTCCAGACGCTCGAATTTCTCAGCATAGTAGGTGTGATCTTTTTTTCTGCGTGTTGAATACGACACCTTTACCGTTGTGGAAAAATTTCGCCTGCACAATGTCTTCGCTGGGAATGTTGGCATGATACTGCAGCTGCCAAAGGTTCAATGTGTGCTCTTTGGGCTCCCAAATCTCAATGCGACCGCCAATGTAGCCAAGCAGCAATTGCTCTCCGTTTGCACTCCACTCCAGCACATTGATTAGCGATTTGGAAGAGCAGACCTTATAATGCTGCCAAGGCGTCACAATGTCACACACGTAGACGTGACTCGAGAGACTCTGAAGGACGCTAAATGCGATGATGTTGCGAGAAGAGACGGCGCACAGCACTACTTTGTGCGGAAACACATTGCTGTCTTTGTTAGTTCCGAATTCACGCCGGCTTTCGACTCTATACAATACTGTCATTTTGTTTTGTTATTTTTCTTCTCATTTACCGCGAATAATAAACAACTGTGGCACACAGTGTGACCGCAACTTAAATTTGCAAATATGCCGGCAAATATACTAAATAACATAGATGAGTCAAAATATACAGTCTTGACTGGCTACACTATCGCCAGTGATGAGATAAATTTTTTAACACGATGAATGAAGAGACTTTTATTTGAAATGCAATATATAAACCAGAAAACCAATATTGCATATTTTTATGCATATTAATATGCAGATTGTGGGTTTAAATTGAGTTTAGGGTTCCATTAAAAATAATAATAATAAGCAACAACGATAGTATTAATCGGTGACACGCAACATACCATATTCTCGTAAAAATATTAAATATTATTTTTAAATTTAATATTAACCTATCGTCAATTTAATATTGCAAGTTTATACTGAGGTGAATATTTTTTTTATTAAACTAAAGCGTTGTTTATTTATAAGCTGGCACGTGAGTAACCTATCAGCTGACGGAAACAAACGAGACATAAAACCGGCTTTTTGAATACGTTTCTTTACGATAATCTTTCAACGAATTTCACAGTTTATTGAACTCTGAAGCTCGTACATTAACTTAAAGCAATAAATACACAGTGTTTACGAATAAAGTAAATGTTTAGCTAAAGAAAGTGCCTAGACTAGATTCACATATCGCAGCCCCTTGACTAGGCTGCCACTGAAGGAGTCGCCATCGATAAAGCGGATGCCATCGACCAAACACGACTGCAGGCTACATGGATACTCTGCCCCAAAGGCGCTGCTCTCCCAACGCAGCTGCAACACGTACTGCACCTCGGGCGTCAGGACACAGGCCTGTTCTCGGCTCCAACTCAAATGCAAATCACAATTGTACTTGGTCAACTGATTCTGTATGATGTGTGTCCACACAGGATCGTCACCGTCGGCGTAAAGATCAATGCGCAACGATTCGCGATATTCTTGCGGTACGCGACCAATGTGGCAGGTGAGATTGGGCGCCAGGCGACTGTTAAGCACCAGACCCAACACGGAAATGAAACGAGAACACTTCATATCCAGACGCCACACATTGGACTCGGCATCGATTGTGAATGGACGGCAGGCTTTGTAGTAGCATCGTTCCACGACTGTGGCTGGCACAAGATCGCGGCTGTTGGCGGCTTCGGGGGGAGGCGTAACCTGCCAGGTGGCTGCATCTCCCAAACCGGCATCATCGCACTCCTGTTGTGTCCACTCATAAACGTACCAAAGCAGCAGTTTGTGCGGCTCTTTGCTTGCGGCAATAATGGACTTGACGCATTCCTTGGACACGTGGACGTAGTTTTCCTTCAGATAGCTCAAGTACTGATCATTGTTGACGCAACAGCGCATAAAAAATGACATGCACACATCCAGCAGTCTGTCCAGACCCATGCACACACTTAATTCCAGGGCTGGCAGAACGTTAGAGAAGCGCAGCTTGCGGGATATGGCAAGTAAAGCATCGGTTATGAGTTGATCCAGCAGATACTTCTCGGCGGCATAGTAGAGTTCAATGCATTCCTCCAGCTGCAAGCACTCGTAGTCCACGCTGCCGCTGTAGATGTATTCGATGAGCACCTTGAAGATCGCCGCACTGATGTCGTGTATCTCAATCTCCGGTTCCGGTTCCTGCAGTGGTCCATAGAACATCGCCTCAAACACGGGGCTGGCTGCGCTTAGGATCAACTTGTGACCCTTCAACTGTTGTTCACACACATGGAACACACAGTCGGTGTGCTTTTCAGCATGCAACAAATCCGCATAGCGGCGAGCCAACAATGTGCCTACATTCGCCTGTTCCTTACGATGGGCAACGGCCAACTCCATGACAGCGGCGGTGCTCATCTGAAAGCATTCAGAAAGTCTGTCAATAAATTGCGTAGTTTGGAGAAACTAAGAGCTAATGGGAAACCAGTTTTATTCGCAGATTCAGCATCATTCATTAGGTGAATTTTGAGAAATTTGTTTTGTGGGTTCGTTCTGCCTTTCCCTTGCTTAGCATAGTAAGCTTTGCCAACACCGAAAGCGTGTGCTACCCTAACCGTTACCAAAAGTATTTCGATTCGAAGCTAAATTGTCGAATTTCCTCATGAATAATTAATTAAAAATAATAATAATGTACAGCAAAAGCTCATGTGTTCTTTGAGATATAACAATCTCCGAAACTTTGAAGTTTTTGAAGTTCATAAATGTAATGCACTAATATTTCTGTTGTGTTGCAAATACATATAGTTCAAATTGCTTACTTTTATTAATTTAAGGAAAAAATCAATAGAATTCGTATTTTTAATTTTAATTTTCTAGAAATTTGAATTACCTTAAAAAAAAGTGGTTCTGATTTGTGAGCGTCTATTCTATGTATGTATGTTATGTATATTCTATTTCCGTTTGTATCATCAAGTTGATATAAATCTTTCGATCACAAAAATTCGTACCTATCCAATTCTTAAGAAATACAAAACAAATTAGAAGTCCTTACTAAAGTGTCATTATAAAGAGGAATATTCAAATTTATGCTATTATATCATTATTATAAAATACTAAAATAAGTTTATTCTATCATCATCGCAAAATATCAACAATTAAATTCGAGTTCAAGTATATAACCTGTATAAGGCGAGTACACATTTTATTGTAGCTCTCTTGCTATTAACATCATACTTAATAAATAGATATTTATCCTTGAAAACGAAACGTGAACAGTGTATATATTTGTTCTATTAATGTGTAGATTTTTTGCTACATAACGTTCTGATCTAATCTCTCCGATCCGATAAGAAATCTCTGCCAGGTATGTATATACATACTTGACTTGTAATACATATACTTACATATGTACATAGCACCTCTTTGTTTGTTTGTGACGTAATTGTCGCCCAAAATGATATTAAAATCGTGCTGATAACTACATATGTACATATATACATAAGTGAACGCAGGCCAACGACGCTAATGCTTTGTTTATCAATAACAAAATAAAAATACTACGGATTTGCTTTCAGTCTAATGCCGGGTCGGCACCTTGCGCCCCGCCTCCTCCCTTACTAGGCAATGTTTATAACGAGGTGTGCGTATGTGAGAGAGGGATTGTGAGTGTGTGGTTCTCATTATTTATATTTCGCGCATGGGTTATATGAAACCGGTTTAAAGTGTTTACTTAGATGTGTGGATGACATTGCAGGGAGTCTAGCATGGGAACGTGGACTTAATAACAACTATATATTTTTCGGTTAATTCGCAAAAAAAAATTGGGATTTTACTTTCAATTGAATATAATATTTACCTTTATTTATTGATGATTTTGTCGTTTTGTTATTTCACGGAATCGCTGGAAGAGCGAATAATTGATTTTTCGAAAGCTGCTGCGCAAATTGTTTTATTTGAGTATTTTGTTTTTACGATCGCGATCGAATTTACATAAGAACAACGAACGATTAAGGGTCTTTGAATTGTTTTATGACCTTTGAAATAATTATGTAGATGTAGATCGCACAGATATACACATGTATACTATATTTTTCTAGTTTGTTTGTAAATGGAAGGCGAGAACACACCTTTTTAAACTTTATCTGTGCATAATATTTGGCACCGTGACAAGTTCTTGAGTATTTATAATTTTATATTTTGCACTTTTGCTTTTATTTGCAATTAAAAAGTGAATTTCACCTGCCCCGCACAGCAATTCAATGCCTCAATTTGCAATTCTGGAAAGGAGCTGAACTTGACCGATATTACCAGCTGCTATCTGAGTGCACGACAAAACGCAAATGGAGCTCAGACAACGAACACATGAACTGCCGAGCGCAACGCGCCACCTTCAACTGAGCAGAGCTGATCACTCCGATCACATCATGGTGGGGAACGAATTATAATTGTTTGGTGCTCTCTCTCTCTCTCTCTCTCTCGTTACTTGGCAGCGCGCTCTCGCACTCTCAAAGACGTAGTCTCTCTGTGTTCTAGTAGTATTCCTCTGTATTAAGCTCTTGAGTTTGTTTTTATTCTAATTGATTAACAATTTTCTCTTTCATAAGGAATTCTAATTGTCATAGTCGAAAATGTTTACAATATATATGTACGTATTATTTTCCTCATATAAGCGAGATTACAAATTAATCGCCCGTTTCTTCTGGCTTCCAATGATCAGCTTTGGCATGGCGCAGCCTTGAACCCTTTAATAGCCTCTTCTTCAGCCAAAGTTATTTCTGTAACTCATCTAAAATACTCTACAAATAGTTGGATCGCACGATCTATTCTGTTCATTTGTGTAAATTGCCTTAATAAGATATGAAATTGTATTGTAATTGGAAACTACAAGTAGTGTGTGTTAATATTAATCCATTTAAATATCTGTCAAATTCGGGATTTATGTAAGAATTGTGTCGCTGTTTAATAATATACGCAATGTAATTATTAAGAGCAACGTTACTTCGGCTCGGCTGAACAGTGTCTTCCACTTGCCGGAGGCAGCTGCTTTGGCATGACTTTGACATTGGCATGTGGCTTTATAAACTGGTATATTAAAATTGGAGGCTGGGCTCGGCTGGATTCATGACTCTGCTCTGCTCGTACACGTGTGTCTGCCTTTTTTTTTGCTGCATGTATCTGCTGCCAATTTATTGTTCTCCGAATAAAGTTTCCCTCTCTTAGCTTTGGTATTTTTCCTTCTTTTTAGGCACCTGCCTCACTTTGAACAGACTTGTTTGAATGATGGTCGATGAGGATTTTTGAGGGTGCTTTGAAGAATAGTTTTGTGTTGAACTCATTTAATCATGCTCGCAAGTTAGTATAATAGTAATATTGTACACGTTAATTCAAATTTAATATCTAAGGGCAGAAACTAATTTGAAGGGTCACAAACTAATTTGTAGCAAATAACTTAGGCTTACAGAGATACAAGTAGTTGGCTAAAGTGTAAGTGGAGTATGGCTGCCAGCCGGCTCGAAGCTGCAATTAGATAATATCACGTGGCACACTTAGAAAGTGGATAGAATTGGACACATGGTGTGTGATGTCTGTAAGCGTCTCCTTGTGAACGCCACCAAATAAAATCAGCTCGCCGTTGCCAGCTATTAGGCTGGATAATATGAGGCGATCAGGTGCACCATTTAGCACGCCAAAATTCTTGTACTCCACCCAATCCAAGCCTGGCTCGCAGCCATTATCATTCTGCAGCAAACTAGAGATGTCACAAACAAACAGAGATTGCACATTGCATCTGAGACGCTTGGGCGATGGAGCGCGCAACGCTTGCGGCTCCACATGGGCGGGTGCACTGCGTCTCGAGTTGCGTATGGCATTCATCTTCTCCTCCATGCGGCGTATTCGCTCGCTGTGATCTCGAGATGCACTCCGTGAGCGTCCTGGCACATTGAAGGCTGCCATGCGGAACGGATCCTTGAATAAAATAATAAAAAATCATTTACAATCAAAAGTATTAAATGATTCCTCAATACTGCACTCACCTCGTAATGCTCGTCAAAGCGTTTGGGCAAAAGTGGTTCGTTGTCACGACACCGCAATGCCAAATTGCGTTGCAATCGCTGAGCAGCATCTGCATCTCCATCCAGTGGAGCGGGAACAGATGGTGCAGCAGCTGGTGCAGCTGCCCCAGGTGGCGCATGCAAATCACTGAGTCTTCCCGAACGTGGTTGATAGTTGTTGTTATTGTTATTGACATTGTTATTGTGCATAAATTGCTGTGCCTGCTGCATATGCTGGTTGAGTATCGCTCGCCTGTTTGCCAAATACTGATCCTGTGGCGCTAGGGCAGCGGCGCCGCCCAGGCGCACATTATTAGCCCGTTGCTGATGCTGTCGCTGCAGCTGCTGTTCAGGCAACACAACGCCTGGCCTGCGATCTGGAACCTGGACACGATGACCCGGCTGCTGCTGGTAGAGTGGCGGCGGCGGTGGTGGCGCTTGGCCAAGGCCAGCGAAGCGCAGAGCGCTACCACCGACAACGGGCACGCGACTCTGCTTCATAATTTGAAAGTCAAGCGGTATTTTGGGTGAGGGTCCCACAACAACTAAGTAATTGTTAACTCTGCAGCCGGGATTGCACCACATGTGGACGGCGCCGAAATTCTTGTTGCGAACACTTAGCTGCTTCCAGCTCCATGCATCGCGAGTCATATCCAGCAGCCAGGCATCCGTATACACTCGGTTTGCCCCACCACAGCCGCCAACAACAAGCAGATGATGCTTGTCCAACTCCACTTGAATTTGTCCGTAGCGTGGTGCAGGTCGCGTATTGCCCACAAACAGTGGTTGCCACCAACGCTGCTCCTCCAAATCCAACACCCACGTATCATTCGAGTTGACATTAACATCATCTTTGATCTGATAGCCTCCAAACACAATCATGCGATTGGCATGCACAGTTGCCGAGTGCCCAGCCATGGGCGGTGGACAGGGCATGGAGCTGCGTGCCAGCCAACGATCCTTGGCCAAATCGTAGTAATGCAGCTCATCAAATAGACACCACGGTTGATACGGCGGATGCAATGAGGGATAACGCCAGCCACCAAACAGCACCAGTTTATCACGCCATGCTACCATTGAGGCGCTACCCTTAGGCGAGGGATATGTGCCAGTGGCGAGGGGACGGGACCAACGCATATGCGTCAAGTCAAAACGCCACAGATCATTGAATGTAGTATCCGAAGATGAGCCGCCTCCAAACACAAACATCGAGTTTCCATGACGCACTGTAGAGTGAGCAAAACGTCCGGCAATTATGGGCATTGGCATACCAGTTGGCAGGCTCGGAATGTTGGCCTCTACAGCGGCAGCAGTTTGCTGGGAGAAGACCTCCCATCGCAGCCGAAAGTCGGCGAGTCCTTTCTCCAAATTGAGCTGCGAGCGACGCACGAAATCTGCAAAATTTAAGAGCAAGTTGGGGTGAGTGATCATTGGACTTGTTATGCTACTTACTCTTCACTATAGACTGCCAGCGCTTGCACACTAGACTACAGTGCTCCAAATCCCCGTATGGCGGCAGAAAGGTGAAAATAAACTCGAGGATCTCGTCGGGCAGCACATTGAGGTTTATAGTGGTGCTGGGACATTTGGATGGACTACATACTGTCGTATTGGGAGAGTTCTCGTTAAGATTACGATTGCACGTGGCCATTATGTGGCGTTGCGTCCTTGTTTTCAAGTCCTTTGTCCTTCGCAGTTGTCCTTCACCTTTAGTGTAGCTTAGAGCCAAACACACTCAAGTGCTCAGAGCTCCAGACTATAACAAGTAGTTGCAAATGGTGCTGATATTCCAAATAACAAAGGAGTTGTTCACACACACACAATCTACTGCTACAAATTGTCTTTTTTATAATTTTGCCAATCTACAGAAACTATAAACAGCAGCAATAGTGGCTGACTTAAAATAAATATCGCACAGACGAGTGCAATCAAGTATCGATAATTAACAGCTGTTTGTCGATAGCCAATTGAAATGTTAACAGCGATTCTTTAACAGAGATATATCGCTAACAGCTTTTTTTAAAATGATTTTTCTGCAAAATAGAATTTTCAATTTTATGTTAATTATATTTAATTTTCTTATGAGAAAAAGGAATTTCAGCTAAATATTTAGAGATCACGTAGTCTAGTAAAACTACAATTCAAAAACATTCAAAGACACTAGTACAAAATAATACTATCATACATAAACAAACTAACAAAACATTTTTCAAAAAATGTCTTTTCATTTGGCGGTATCCTTGGAAAAGCCAGTACAGCATTTGGCATTAAGTGACTGGCAGGCCCGAGTGGATCGACTTCGAAATGTGGCCAATGCCCGTCGAGCTGATGCATTCACCATGCGCAACACATCTCGCATGCTTCGCAATGAATCCCAAATCGAGGGCGACTGGGCAAATTATCTATCTAACGAGTCGCTGACTAATCGGTAAGTTAAACTGCTATGCTTACAAGCTGGTAAACTTATTTATATTGAAAAATATTGGAAAAACGTTTTGTTGAGTTCATGGAATAAATTGAAACAATTGTTTTTTTTTAAGAATTGCTAGTTACGTTTTTTTTTTTTTTGCAGTATTGGTGAGCTGGATAAATGGCGTGATCTAATCGCCAAGGCATTTGGGCGCCTTGAGTTGGAGATTGAGGCATTACGAGAGGAAAAGAAAGCTGCAGAGAGTGAGCTGGACTCCCAAATACGTCCTTTGTCTGTAATTAGCAAAGTTATGTCTATACGCGATGGACGTGTAATCCCAGAGATAACTCATGATTCTCCGGAGACAGAAACGAAAAATGAACTCTTCATATTGGAGAATAATCAGCGATTGCTAGTCGATCTTTGTCAAAAGGCATGGGAGAAGTTGGTACGCCTTGAAGAGGTGCGCTTTAAGATTAACCGAGAGCTTAAAGACAAACAGGATACGGAGGATACCGAAAGCGCATTACTAGCAATGAATCGCAATTCAACCAATATATCCTATAAGCCAGATCCGTTGCGTAATCCCAGAGAGTAAGACAATCTTGTATTGAATTCAATATGTAAAACGACTTATCTTTATTTGTTTTAGGTGTTGTTCATACGAGCATTGGCTGGAGCATGCGAAGAATATAAAGCAACTGGCCGAAAATGAATTGGCTGAGACATCCGCTATAAGGAATGCAATGATTGTTTGTCGCCAGAAGTCACGTGATCTATTGGAAGCTCAACGTGCACGCACTGAATATGCCTTTCGAAAGCGTATTTTTTTGACGCAGCAGGCCAAGAATGAGTTGGAATGGCAACAACTTAAGTTGAGGGAGGAAATTAAGAATCTCACGTGCGAGATTCAGTCGCTTGAAGACGCTTTACAGAGCAAGACTGGTATGCTCAAGTTAGCGGAGACTCGTCTTGAGACGCGAGCAATGCGTTGCGTTACTGAGTTGTGCTTAGATGAACCACATCATTTGCTATGCAATGAGGTGGAGAAATTACGTGAAATTCAACGATGTCTTATGAACAAAATTGATGATGCGAAGGCCAACTTGAATCTTCTTTCGGATCATGCGAAAAAGGTTGACGACGACTTGGAGAATAAGAAGCAATCGCTCCAGACAGACTTTGAAGCTCTTCAGCTCCATGAAACACTTAATGAAGAAGAATTCGCTGTTCTGAAGGATCACAATCCCTGTGAACAGACCGATCGTAATGTAGAACTAACACGTGTAGTTTTGGATCCCCGCAAGTGATTCGTTTCATTGGATGGAGAGTAAAATATGAATGAAAGCGCTGCAGATTTTAACAAAAGCATTTTCACTTCAGTTTCTCACCTTATTCACACTAATATTATATATAGTATTCTACATAGAGAAATATAGCATCTTTAAAAATCATCCAAACATGTTTTTAAACTAAAAGTAACAACAATAAAATGAACTTATATTTAAAAAAAATATAGAATAGAAGGTATTAAATTTAAAGAATCTTGCAAATCCCTAGAACTCAAGTGGGTTTTACCTGTAGAATTTACTATAATACACTTTGTAAATAAGACATTTATATTAGTAAAACACGAAGTAGCCAATTTAAAGCTCATTGTGACGCTAAAAATAAGTCTATTGTTTGTATATTAATTCAGGCAATATTAAAAACACTGTATCCGACTATAGTTAGGTATATTCGATTTTCGTGTTGATCTAGTATCCATGGCATTAAACAACGACAGATTCTACAGATAAAACTCTGAAATTTGTATCAGTCCCAATTGTGAATCACATATGAGAACACACATTCCACATAAACTAATATTAATTTACTCAATCAAGATACATAATTATCATGGCTTCCCAATCGGTGGTAACTATGGAGAAGCCTATGGCTCATATTTCACTGACAGATTGGAATGCCCGTGTAGCCCGACTTGGCAATGTCGCCGATGCGCGTTGCGCAGACACTTTTTACCATTCGAAATACATCACGTACACTCATTAATGAGACACGAATCGAGAGCACGTGGGCAAACAAAGAATCGAATGATGCACTAACTGATCGGTAATCATAAATTCTTTAATATTGGGTCATTCATCCTAATATTTGATATATTTCCAGCATAGATGAGTTGGAATTCTGGCGAAAGATAATTGCCAAAACGTTTGAACGTTTAGAGAATGAGATTGAATCGCTTAAGCAAGAGAAGATTAAAACGGAGCGTGTATTGGATACACTGGGAGCACCTATAGCACTCATAGGCGAGACACTGAGCAAGCGCGACTGTCGCCTTGGTGCTGAGCTGACATACGATGAACCTGACACTGAGATCAAAAATGAGCTGTATGTATTGGAGAACAATCAAAGATTGTTGTCAGATCGTTGCCGTAACGCTTGGGAGAAACTGAATCGCCTTCAGGATGTGAGTGAGAAGATTCGCATGGAGATCGAGGACAAAGTAGAGGCGAAAAATACGGACAGCAAGCAACTGGCACTTGATCGTAGTTCAACAAAAATATCGTACAAACCAGACTCGCAACGTAATCCCCAAAAGTAAGAACTGAACCCCTGAATGACAACATTTAATCAAACTCTTAACAGTGCAAGCACATATGAAGCATGGTTGGAGAATGCGAAGAACATTAAGCAGCTGGCCAAGAACGAACTGGCAGACACCGCGGTCATAAGGGAGTCATTATTTGTATGTCGGGAGAAGGCTCGAAGCATACTGAATGCCCAACAGGAGCGTACTGAATATAGCTTGCGGAAGCGAATATTCGAGACCAAGCGGGCGCGCAATGAGCTGGAGTGGCAGAAGGTCAAGATGAAGGAGGAAATGGAGAGAGCAGTATGCTCCATGGACAACTTGGAGGCCGTATTACGGGAGAAGAGCGCAGATCTGAAGCTTGCCGAGACACGCCTGGAGAATCGTGCACTGCGGAGGGGCAGAGAGCTTTGTCTGGATTATGCTCAAGCAATTCTCCATCAAGAGGTGGAAAAGTTACGTGAAATGCAACGATGCCTTCGGGAGAAACTGGAAGAGTCACAGGCAAACTATAATCTCTTAACGAGTCATGCTCAAAAAGTCGATATAGATCTGGAGAATAAAAGCCAATCGCTGAATGCTGATACACGAGCTCTTGAGTTAAGACTGCGGCTCAAAGAGGAAGAAATTGGAATGATGGCTTTCAATCCAAGTGCTCACACTGATCGAAACATTGAATTACTGCATATGGAGAATATTCCAAAGTGATATATACATTTCTTTTTATATATATTTATTTATATTTCTGTAAAATTTAATTATAATTTTTCCATTGAAATATATGTAATTTTAGGATAATAAGAATTAAATTCTTTCTTGTTCTTTGTTTGCTTAGATTAGTTTCTAAAGTAAATATTTATTTTCCTCTGTTTATTATTGTTTATTGATCTTGGTGTCTATCTAAAGAAAAGATAGCTGTTTCTCACTTTTTTTTTTAATTTTTAAAAGTTTAATAAAAAGAAGTAATTGTATGATATATTAAATAGGACTTTCATAAATCATTCACTATCATTTCCTATTCATAGGGCAAGAAAATCAATTACGGACAATGGCTACAATTGGAGGCGATGTCCTTGACAATGGCGCTAAGGCGACACCTTGGTGATCTAGTAGCCATCGTATAAACAAACTCGTTTTCCAATGTGCTGAAATTGGAAAATGTTCATCAGTTGCTGTTGTGATTTAAAGTAGTTAACACAAATTTTGTGAAAAAACCTTAAGTTTATCAGTTCCATATACCTTAAAGTGTGATAAACCAACAAAAAAACAAAAATGGCCTTCCAATC
This sequence comes from Drosophila nasuta, assembly GCF_023558535.2. Taxonomy (NCBI): domain Eukaryota; kingdom Metazoa; phylum Arthropoda; class Insecta; order Diptera; family Drosophilidae; genus Drosophila; species Drosophila nasuta. Next base: position 1,397,327 of record NC_083457.1, read on the forward strand.
GGTGGTGACAATGGAGAAGCCTCTGCAGCATATCTCGCTGGCTGATTGGAATGCTCGAGTGATTGGTTTGCGGAATGTGGCGGATGCTCGTCGAGCTGATGCATTCGCTCTACGCCATTCATCGCGAACTCTTCGCAATGAGACTCGCATTGAGAGTGATTGGGCGAGCATTGAGACTAACGATGCTCTGGCTGATCGGTAAGTATTAACTAATACAATCTCAGTAAGTATATACTAGCATACCTTTGCAGCATTATTGAGCTGAACAATTGGCGTCAGATTATTGAGAGAACCTTTAAGCGCATCGAGGACGAAATCCATGCCCTGCAAGAGGAGAAGGATATTACGGAACGGGAGTTGGCGGCACTCTCGGCTCCAATTGCAGTTATAAGTGAGGTATTAACAATGCGAGATAGTCGCTTTGGTTCCGAAATGACTTATGATGAGCCCGATACGGAGGTTAAGAATGAACTGCGTATTTTGGAGAATAATCAGCGATTGCTCGCGGAACGTTGCCAAAAGGCCTGGGCGAAGCTTACTCGTTTGGAGGAGGTGCGTTTCAAGATTGGTATGGAGATCGAGAACAAAGTGGAGGCCGTCGATCTTGATAATGTTCAACTGGCACTGGATCGAAATTCTGCTGGAATATCTTACAAGCCCGATCCCATGCGCAATCCTAAAAAGTGAGTTAGAACTTGTCATGATAATTTCAATGTAATTTATATGTGAATTTGCAGCTCTTGCTCTTATGAATCGTGGCTGGAGCATGTTAAGAACATTAAGCAACTGGCGGAGAACGAGTTGGCAGATACCTCTGCCATTCGGGAAGCCTTATTTGTATGCCGTGAGAAGGCCCGGAATATGTTGCAGGCACAGCAGGAGCGTGCTGAGCATAGCATTCGTAAACGCATCTTCGAGACGCAGCGGGCACGCAATGAACTCGAATGGCAAAAGCTTAAGATGAAGGAGGAAATGGAGAGTGCTGTGTGTGAGATCAAGTCGCTGGAGGAATCGTTGCGCGACAAGTCAAACTTATTGAAGTTGGCCGAGACGCGTCTTGAGAATCGGGCTCAACGCAGTGGCAAGGAGCTGTGTCTGGATCATGCACATGATGTGCTCTGTCAGGAGGTGGAGAAGTTGCGTGAGATCCGTCGTTGTCTTAAGGAGAAAATCGATGACGCCAAGGCCAACTTTAATTTGCTCTCGGATCATGCACAAAAAATCGACACGGATCTGGAGAACAAGCAGCATTCGTTGATGACGGACATACGTGCCTTGGATTTGCGCACGCGTCTCAAGGGCGGTGAGTTTGGTCTGAAGACGAGCAATCCAAGTGGCCAGACCGAGCGCAATATTATGCTTACCCACATGGAGCAGGAAATTCCGAAACCATAGACTGATGCAAAACTAAAGAAATTCTTCGCCTTGACTAAATTCCTGTGTATAAACTATAAATACAGCTTTTATTATTCTTATTCGTGGATTTCATTAATTAATTTGTGATCTTCCAATGGTTGTCATAATACTGTTGCTAAGCTCCATTTTCTAGAAAGGTTGTACGATCTAGGCGATTTTAAGCCAAGTAGCTATTGAATGCTTCCCATTCGTTTTATTGGATTGGAATAAGCAAAAAGTGTCGAAAGTGACCTAATAGATTGTAAATCTGTTGTGATAAATTTAATTTAGTATTCACTCAATCGTTTAGACTTAATTCTGAAGCAGATATTTTTATTTAATTTTTCCTAATGAACGCTTTTAGCGAAATCGTTAAAGCTCAAGTCCCTCTGAGGCAGATTTGTAAGCAGAATATAAACTTATGTGTTTATTCTTTTTTTTCATGGATGGCATTAAGCGAAAATGTAAAGCTCAGATCTCCCAAAAGAGGCTTGAAGGTGGTGCTCCATTCTAAACGTTTTTTACCATCTGTCGTCGTTGATTCCGTTTGATTGATGAAGTGCACTCCTTGGCGGACAAACATGTCCCATTTGACAAATTCACCGGGTACAACTGGCTCAATAGGTCCCGTGCTTACGACGGATTTTGGACTGTTGTTGGCAACCAGTTGCCAATCTACCCACAATGCAATCCCGTTGCACGGGCCAGCTCTGCAAAATATAGACAAAATTATGACTTTCCATAGAGGTGTGTTTGCTTAGGGCTGCTTACGCCGACAGAGCCAGTTGACCCTGTTTCTGTTGTTCCAAGCCAAAGTTGGCAAAGTCAATGCTGAGGATTTCCTGTGGCTGGGCAAGAGCACGACATGGATATTCCCAAAGAGGCTGCGCCTCTACTAACGCAAGCGCCTCCTCCGCCGATTGCTATAATATAAAGGAAATTGGTTTACAGCTTCATTCTCTGGGAATATTACAAAGTGCTTACCTGCACCATGTTATCGAAGAGTTTCAGATCGAAACCTTCACAACTAACGATGGGCGCGCGTATCTTGTGCAGATCGAGAAATTCCACAGGCAGGGCATAAATGCGAGCTGCGCATGGTGATATTTTCACTGCAGGCGGCAGCTTCTCCAGCAGCTCAAGTAACAATGTGCCAAAGTAAAAGTTATCCCAGGGCAAAATAGCATTGAGGAAGTAAGGCTCGGCAAAAATATGTGTCAAGTTGGCCAGATCCTTGGCTTCCAATTCTTTTATGCTATTCAGAAACGTAACATTCGTGAGCTGGTTGTGCTTGGTGATGGATTCAAGCAGCCGACGCGAGAAGCGGTGCGGCTCCAGGCAACGCACAGTTGCAGCACCTAATGCCGCACCTGCGAGTCCCAACAGACAACCATCGCCCAACACAAGTAGGTGGACAGGTTCCGTCTTGGCATCTAATAATGCCTCTTCCAAATAGCTCAGGTAGCGTTTGTTCCGCGTACCCTGATTTAGCTGCCCAATGCGACTCCGTGTGTAGGTCATGTGCAGGTCACAGCTGCAGCTGTGTCGAGCCACAGGCTTCGTTCGCTTCGCTTGACCCTTGTGCGCATCGAACCACAGTGAGTACTCGTCGTGGTAGCAGCTCAGCCAGAAGGGCTCGGTTGCGTCAGGCATCTGCAGAGGCTTAGGTATGTAGTATATGGCCTGCATCCAGTGATCCCGCCAAGGCACGACATTGGCGACAGGTCGCTCCTTGTCGACGCAATTTAATTGCAGTTGCTTCAGTTCAGGATGAGCCCAGTATGGAGCACAGCTAAGCAGTATTTCACCATCATTGTCCATGTCAATTTCCCACCAGTAGAAGACTAATTCAATTGTGCCTGGCGCACACAGCTCCACGCGTAAGACGTTTTCACGCTGCAATTTCCGCTCTTGCTTGCGCTGGAAGTCAAATTTAAAAATCTCTACGGGCTTGCTGAGTGCTCGAAAAGAATGGGACGGCAACTGGGATAGCTGGACATCATGAAGAGCCGCTTCGCCGCTACACTGAGCAAGTTGAGCCGGCGGACGCAACAGTATGTCGCCGTCAAGGTTGGCCAATATCTTCAGGCTGTTCCACTGAGCCGCTAAAGGAGATTGCGCCACTTGGGCGTAGCATGTAGCACGCGCAGGAATGCAGACGGCATCCTCGGTAAGCAGGTGATGGTGTGCATGATTGTAGATGCCAATGGCACCCTCTCCAATCAGTTCAGTATCCAGCAGCTCGGCCACAAGCAAATTGGCTTTATGCGGCATATCCACACCAATCTCAATGTCCGTGGAACGCTTGCGTATGAGTCGCACTTGCTCCGCCGCATTGGCTGTGAATATTCGCGCAGCACAATTCGCCATGGGCATGAATGCCTCACAGGCTGTTACCGGAATATGTTGCAGGCACAGCAGGAGCGTGCTGAGCATAGCATTCGTAAACGCATCTTCGAGACGCAGCGGGCACGCAATGAACTCGAATGGCAAAAGCTTAAGATGAAGGAGGAAATGGAGAGTGCTGTGTGTGAGATCAAGTCGCTGGAGGAATCGTTGCGCGACAAGTCAAACTTATTGAAGTTGGCCGAGACGCGTCTTGAGAATCGGGCTCAACGCAGTGGCAAGGAGCTGTGTCTGGATCATGCACATGATGTGCTCTGTCAGGAGGTGGAGAAGTTGCGTGAGATTCGTCGTTGTCTTAAGGAGAAAATCGATGACGCCAAGGCCAACTTTAATTTGCTCTCGGATCATGCACAAAAAATCGACACGGATCTGGAGAACAAGCAGCATTCGTTGATGACGGACATACGTGCCTTGGATTTGCGCACGCGTCTCAAGGGCGGTGAGTTTGGTCTGAAGACGAGCAATCCAAGTGGCCAGACCGAGCGCAATATTATGCTTACCCACATGGAGCAGGAAATTCCGAAACCATAGACTGATGCAAAACTAAAGAAATTCTTCGCCTTGACTAAATTCCTGTGTAGAAACTATAAATACAGCTTTTATTATTCTTATTCGTGGATTTCATTAATTAATTTGTGATCTTCCAATGGTTGTCATAATACTGTTGCTAAGCTCCATTTTCTAGAAAGGTTGTACGATCTAGGCGATTTTTAAGCCAAGTAGCTATTGAATGCTTCCCATTCGTTTTATTGGATTGGAATAAGCAAAAAAGTGTCGAAAGTGACCTAATAGATTGTAAATCTGTTGTGATAAATTTAATTTAGTATTCACTCAATCGTTTAGACTTAATTCTGAAGCAGATATTTTTATTTAATTTTTCCTAATGAACGCTTTTAGCGAAATCGTTAAAGCTCAAGTCCCTCTGAGGCAGATTTGTAAGCAGAATATAAACTTATGTGTTTATTCTTTTTTTTCATGGATGGCATTAAGCGAAAATGTAAAGCTCAGATCTCCCAAAAGAGGCTTGAAGGTGGTGCTCCATTCTAAACGTTTTTTTACCATCTGTCGTCGTTGATTCCGTTTGATTGATGAAGTGCACTCCTTGGCGGACAAACATGTCCCATTTGACAAATTCACCGGGTACAACTGGCTCAATAGGTCCCGTGCTTACGACGGATTTTGGACTGTTGTTGGCAACCAGTTGCCAATCTACCCACAATGCAATCCCGTTGCACGGGCCAGCTCTGCAAAATATAGACAAAATTATGACTTTCCATAGAGGTGTGTTTGCTTAGGGCTGCTTACGCCGACAGAGCCAGTTGACCCTGTTTCTGTTGTTCCAAGCCAAAGTTGGCAAAGTCAATGCTGAGGATTTCCTGTGGCTGGGCAAGAGCACGACATGGATATTCCCAAAGAGGCTGCGCCTCTACTAACGCAAGCGCCTCCTCCGCCGATTGCTATAATATAAAGGAAATTGGTTTACAGCTTCATTCTCTGGGAATATTACAAAGTGCTTACCTGCACCATGTTATCGAAGAGTTTCAGATCGAAACCTTCACAACTAACGATGGGCGCGCGTATCTTGTGCAGATCGAGAAATTCCACAGGCAGGGCATAAATGCGAGCTGCGCATGGTGATATTTTCACTGCAGGCGGCAGCTTCTCCAGCAGCTCAAGTAACAATGTGCCAAAGTAAAAGTTATCCCAGGGCAAAATAGCATTGAGGAAGTAAGGCTCGGCAAAATATGTGTCAAGTTGGCCAGATCCTTGGCTTCCAATTCTTTTATGCTATTCAGAAACGTAACATTCGTGAGCTGGTTGTGCTTGGTGATGGATTCAAGCAGCCGACGCGAGAAGCGGTGCGGCTCCAGGCAACGCACAGTTGCAGCACCTAATGCCGCACCTGCGAGTCCCAACAGACAACCATCGCCCAACACAAGTAGGTGGACAGGTTCCGTCTTGGCATCTAATAATGCCTCTTCCAAATAGCTCAGGTAGCGTTTGTTCCGCGTACCCTGATTTAGCTGCCCAATGCGACTCCGTGTGTAGGTCATGTGCAGGTCACAGCTGCAGCTGTGTCGAGCCACAGGCTTCGTTCGCTTCGCTTGACCCTTGTGCGCATCGAACCACAGTGAGTACTCGTCGTGGTAGCAGCTCAGCCAGAAGGGCTCGGTTGCGTCAGGCATCTGCAGAGGCTTAGGTATGTAGTATATGGCCTGCATCCAGTGATCCCGCCAAGGCACGACATTGGCGACAGGTCGCTCCTTGTCGACGCAATTTAATTGCAGTTGCTTCAGTTCAGGATGAGCCCAGTATGGAGCACAGCTAAGCAGTATTTCACCATCATTGTCCATGTCAATTTCCCACCAGTAGAAGACTAATTCAATTGTGCCTGGCGCACACAGCTCCACGCGTAAGACGTTTTCACGCTGCAATTTCCGCTCTTGCTTGCGCTGGAAGTCAAATTTAAAAATCTCTACGGGCTTGCTGAGTGCTCGAAAAGAATGGGACGGCAACTGGGATAGCTGGACATCATGAAGAGCCGCTTCGCCGCTACACTGAGCAAGTTGAGCCGGCGGACGCAACAGTATGTCGCCGTCAAGGTTGGCCAATATCTTCAGGCTGTTCCACTGAGCCGCTAAAGGAGATTGCGCCACTTGGGCGTAGCATGTAGCACGCGCAGGAATGCAGACGGCATCCTCGGTAAGCAGGTGATGGTGTGCATGATTGTAGATGCCAATGGCACCCTCTCCAATCAGTTCAGTATCCAGCAGCTCGGCCACAAGCAAATTGGCTTTATGCGGCATATCCACACCAATCTCAATGTCCGTGGAACGCTTGCGTATGAGTCGCACTTGCTCCGCCGCATTGGCTGTGAATATTCGCGCAGCACAATTCGCCATGGGCATGAATGCCTCACAGGCTGTTACGGTGTCGGCGCCCGCTCGCAGGGCCATCATAGACAGAATTCCGGTGCCGGTGCCAATGTCAAGCACGTGGACTGGTTTGCCGGCTTGACGCATTGCTGCGATGGTTTTTCGTAGAGCTGCATCGTACTTCTGGTTACGTTCCCAATCGTGCAGCATGTCGCCAAATCCAGCGTTTGCCACCTCCTGGTGGTAATCATAGTCATCGCCACGCTCCTGCCATGTGTTTTGGCCCGTCATCGGGTTGAGAACTTGCGAGAAGCTGGCCATTAATCGAGTGCGTTGATGCGAAAGTAAGCGGAATACTGCCTGCATTAAGAAATAATGAATACCTTTAGAGTGTATTACATGCGCCCATTTGAATGTAATTGAATTTATGTCACGCACAAGATAGGTCCGAATTTATTTGATTCTACATATGGATTCACTGATTGTTGATATGTTATTAACAGTGCCGCTAAGAAAACAAGTCATTTACAGCAATCGATATAACAATCGATATGTAATCGATAGTCAGATTTGTGGTATTTTAGGAGTACCATAGCTTATCGACGGTCTGGCAGCACTCCACAAAATCGTTACGATTTAAAAAACAAAACACATCAAATACGTTACAAATTAAATTGTATTACATAAATTGAATGACAAAAAATATGTTCAATAGAAATACAGACTTGTTTCAATTTATTTAATTATGTTTCTAAATATTGTGAAAAAATCAAAATAATTTACCAAATTTAAGCAGTTAATATTTGTTGTTGTTTGGTAAAATCAAGCTGTGAAGATAATATTTGAAGTATTGATTCTAATTCTGGCCAGTGCATATTTACGATATCAAATCTATACAAATAGAACTGTTCCGGAAAATTGAACTGTTCGCAGAATGATATAGTGAAAAGAGGCGACCTGTCAAGAAAAGTTACTAAAAAAAAATATAACTATAGTCCTGCCATCTACTCATGAAAAATACTGATTTAATGAAATTCATATTAAATTTTATTAATTGTCAAGTCGCTTTTATTTATACAATATGATCCTATAGTATATCCTTATCCTTATAGTATGTTAATTACGATTGCTAAAACTAAAAACTAAAACTAAATTTAATAATAGTTCGATAGCTTAAAACTGCTGATCAAGTCGACGGCGTACCCCAGACATCACTTTTGCTCGGTGTTGTAGTCTCAAATGTCTCATTTCTGGAATGCGTAAGATAGGTGTCTGCGATTGAAAGTTGTACTGATCTTCGTTTTTGACATAAGTCGAGTTGATGATGCGTGGAGCGGAACAGTAATCGGAACTACAAGCAAGTCTGTTTACCGAAACTGGCGTCTTCATCAGAGTTGAATTCTTTCTGCCTTGTTTAACCATATACTCCAGAAGTGCAACGATCAATATAGTCAGTGCAAGGAAACAGACTATTTTCAAAGATAGCAACGAAATGTATCCGAACATGTTTACGCTTTGAAGTTCCAAAAGTGAATGTCCTTATTATCGAATACTTCGTCCTTTTATATTATATTCAGGTAAGTTATATTGCTTAAGGTGGAACGGATGTAACAGGTAGGCAGAAATGGATTGTTTACCAAAATATTAATCCCTTTGTTTTTGTTAAGAAAAGGTCAATATCATAAAATGTTAATCCTTTTGTTTTGATTGTTATTTACCTTCCTAACATTAATTGAAAACATATTTTACAGCCACTTGAGCACTAAATTGTATATTATTTGATACAATCATTGAGATGTTTACTACAAATTCTCAGAGATTACAATAATTAGATTAATACAATTTCGTTAGGTTCATTTCGTCTCTCGGAATGCTGATAAGTTGTTGCTATAAATGAATTGGTTTATACGCGCATTTCTTCAGTCTGTTATAATTCATGACCCAGTGATGAAATGTTTGTGAAAATTGCAAGCATAATTTTAATACTGAATTTTTCAGTACTTAAGTGTGAAGAAGAACAAGTGCACACATTAGAAAAACTGGGTACTTTAAAAATAAAATATGGCAACACCACGGAAATAATTTTTCAAATTAAAGATCCAAGTATCAAGTTGTTGCAATCTCAGATCGAAGTTCTGCAGTGAGTATTTAAAAACTTACTATTTTGTGTATCAAGACTCAATTACATACGTTTCAGAGCTGAACAAATTAAAATGTTTGCCGAACTCAACGCAAAAATTGACAAAATATCTACAATCAACTTAGAAAAGACAAATTTTGCCAACAGCTGTGCGGAAGCAACTTCACTGAGTCGTCGGAGTGGCGTCTATCAAATCCGAATACCCGATTACAGTCCATATCCGTTTATGGTCAGCTGTGACGAGGATGCCAACGGCGGAGGATGGATAATTGTGTTGCGACGTGAAGACGGAAGTGTCAACTTTTATAGGAACTGGAAAGACTATAAGCAAGGATTTGGAAATATGAACGGCGAATTCTTCATAGGCTTGGAAAAATTGCATATGCTGACTAAAGAACAGGATCAAGAATTGCTTTTTCTTATGGAGAATTCGAAGGGCGAAACAAAATTTGCAAAATATGATCAAATTGCGATTAGTAGCGAGAAGAACTTGTATGCTTTACAAACATTGGGCGAATATTCTGGAGACGCTGGTGACTCTTTCTCAGGGCAAATGAGTTACAATTTTTCAGCTCGGGATCGAGATAACGATGTATATACTGGAAATTGTGCTCTTGAATATCGAGGTGGCTGGTGGTACAATAAATGTCATGGCAGGTTCGTTTCCTTAAATAAATTTCTATACAGCTTAGACAATATTCTATTTTGATAAATTTTTTAGTAATCTAATGGGCATATATAATGAGACGACCTATGGAAAAGGAGTTATGTGGAACACATTTTCGGGCTTAAATGATTCATTAAAAATGGCCAAAATGATGATAAGGCCGCGGAGATAATAATAAAGTCAATCGAAGTCAAATCAATATATTACTAAATAAATGGATTGTACTACTGCTTCTGTATTATATATGGAACATCAATAAACAACACTGTTTGAAAGATTTCAGAGGGGATTTTATTCTCAGAGAATACATTTCTTATCAGCACGATTACTTTGAAATAAAATCGCCGGCTTTAAGCTGAGATTATTTAGTCGTGTTTGGCTTGGTGTTTGACAGTCATTTAAAAACAATATTTGATTAGCGTTGAAATAATGCTGAGATTGTCAATTATTTGCATAGTTTTATTCATTTATGTAACAATTGTAATATGCGATGTAGAATACATACCGAATCTCGATAAATTGGGAAACTTGACAATAAAATATGGTAACACAACCGAAATTCGTTTTCATTTAAAAGACCCCAGCAATATTTTGGTGCAATCGCAACTCGATCTGATACGGTGAGTATTCGAAATATTCGATTTGTATTTAAACATATTATAAATTTGTCAATATATAGATTGGAACAAATTCGACAAGGCGCATTGCTCGATCAACTCTTGGAGAAGTTTCACCAGTTGACTAGCCTAGAGTACCAAGAGTTTCCTGGTAGCTGTGCAGAGGCGACAGCTCTGAATCGTAATTCAGGTATCTACCAGATTCGTATTCCCGATTACAGTTTGCATCCGTTTATTGTCAGTTGCGATGAGGATTCGCATGGCGGTGGATGGACAATTGTGCTGCATCGTCAAGATGGAAGTGTGGACTTCTTTCTTTTTTGGAAGCAATATAAAAATGGGTTCGGTAACGTAAAAGGCGAGTTCTTTATAGGGCTAGAAAAGCTGTATGCCATGACTAAAGAGCTGAACCAGGAACTGATCATAGTCATGGAAGATGTGAAGGGAGAGAAGAGGTATGCGAAATACAATCGATTTGCGATTGACAGTGAAGCGAATCAATATGCCTTGAAAGTGTTGGGCGAATATTCCGGAGATGCGGGAGATTCATTGAGTGCCCATGTAAATCACAAGTTTACAACCCAAGATCGCGATAACGATGGTCATAAAGACAATTGTGCAAAGATGTTTACAGGCGCCTGGTGGTATGCCAGCTGCCACACAAGGTGAGTTGTCATTATTATCAATTTATAAATGTAAAATAATATTGTATTCGACAGCAATCTGATGGGGAAGTACAATGACAGCACTTTCGGAAAGGGCATCAATTGGCTGGCTTTCACGACTCACACGGCCTCCTTGAAGCATGTACAAATGATGATAAGACCAAAAAGGTCGTGAAATACAATAGTGTACTTTTCAACACTATGCATAAATAAATGAATACATCACATTTCGTCAGGTGATGAAACACCTTAGATAAAAGCTCATTAGGTAATGAAGGTTTCCCTGTGTGGAGCGTATTTAGTATTGTTTCGCAGGCCGTTGAAGATGGGCAAACTACAGCTATTGCAGTGGTACCATAACTACGCGTTAGTGCTTGGAGTAACCTCGCACAGACTGGTGACCGGAAGAGTGCAGCAATCATGGCTGACCCGTTTGTATTCGGTGGTGGCAAATGTTTTCATATTGATAGCGCTGCCTGGAATGTTCTGGCTATCGGTGGAGTACATAAGGCAAACAAATTGGTTCCCGAATCTAATACCATTCACCAGCTATATACTCTACTCGGTGTCGTACGCAGCTATATCCTATACGATACTCTCACGCCGCTGGCGGGACTGTGCTCTAGTGGAACTGGAGAGCATTGTGTGCAAAATCAATAGGCAACATCCACATCATGTGGATCGCTGTTTGGAATATATTTTCTACTTGAAGTTGGCAACAATGATACTCTTGACACTGATCGGCATGGTCATGTGTTTAATGATTCCCAATGAGCACAGATGGAATATCCTGCTCATCACATTTATATTTCAGAATGCCATGAATATTCCACCTGTGGCCACCTATCGCTACTTTTTTAGCTCTCTGGTATATTGCTTCCTCATATCAATCGATCAATCGCCGTCTGAACGAACTTGTGAATGCCTTCGAATCCAGATTACCCAAGCGCGGGGAGCGCGAGGAATTGTTCCGCTTGTGGTCGATGCATGCGGTGCTTGGACGATGTACTTTGAAGATCAACAAGGTGTATGAATTCCTCATGCTGGCCGCTCGATTCGATTTTGCGACATTCTGTGTGATATACGGGTATTGGGGAATGCTCTTTGCGTTTGCCGTCGACACTCCTATTTATGCGATCATGTTTGGATGCTTTAACTACTGGATTCGTTTTTTGGACTTTTATCTACTGGATGCTATGTGCGATCTGACAATTCAATATCAAAACAATCCATATCATGGAGTCTCCGAGGGGACATTGGTTCAAAGAGGTATTATATATGACTATCACATTGGCCTCTGCTAATTTAAGTTTTCTTTCACAGTTGAATTATTACTTATTATATACGAAATCATCGAAATTTGAAATATCAGTTTGTGGTCTTTACACAGTAAATCGCAGTCGCTGGTTTCAAATGCTCGGCTCTCTCACGACATTCACTTTATTTCTGCTGCAATTTCATTTGATTTTAAAAGATAAATTCACACTGTAGACAAAAGGGTATTTCGAGTCGCATTTTCAATTGGCTTTAATAAACTACATTTATTTGATTATTCGTGCGGTGATTCAAAATTTTGTCCATTCCATTGACAACGGGACTTCTTTAATAGTTTTCCATAGAAGGCCAAATGAAGGGAAATGCCAAGAAATTGATCACGTTTTTGCTTTGCCATTGTGTTATTTATTTTGTTTTCTTGTTCGCGTTTGCATCGCATACAAGCACATTACACATACATACAAACTCGTACAATCTACAATAACAATAAAAGGCAAGAAGAGCACTGCAGAAGCCAATAATTCCTGTTCGATAATTTCCAAATGAATGCGTTCCGCAAATAAATTTTCCTTTGACAGCAGCAGCAAAGCGTTGAAATTTTAAAACGAAATCACGTTTTGCTGTTGCATACTTTTTGGCGTATGCACATCTGCTCAACAACATGCGTACGTGAGAAAAGTTACGTTATATACACACTCACACACACATACTCACACTAACTTATAAACTTATTTATATTTTACATACATAGTATAGTATTTTCTGAATGTTCGCTTGCTTCCGTCGGGTTGGGCAGAGGTGTTGCATAGATAAAATCAAATAAAATAAATCAAAACATAATTTTTGCGCAGCAAATTCGTGTCTACAAATCTAATTCCTTTCGTTGGCGAACGTGTTAAATTTATTGCGATTTATACGGTTTTCCATTTATGATTGCCATTCTATGTTTATCTGTATAAACTGATAAAATATCCTTTTTTGTAGCTTAGTTTTTGTGATTTTGAAATTATGAGAGAGGCTTTGTTGTTGCTGGTAAACAAGTAGACACTAAGTAGAAGGCTGCAAACAAATGAAAATGTAGTTAAATCCATTTAAATTAGCATTCACATGTCAACACAATTATGTTGGATAACAACGGCAACGATTTATGTGCACGTGAAGAGTGCCCAAGTTACATAATGCCAAACTGCTCTCCCTTGTGTCCGTCCCTCCAGCACTCACACAGACAGACAGACGGACAGGCAGACACATTCGTAGTCACACTCGCATAAGCACGTAGCAGAATGCGGAGTTGTTGGGCGGTAGGAGGTGGTAGGCGTGGCCCGGAGCTTGGCAATTGTCAAAATTGCCGCCATAATTCACGTGTTGCCAGCAACAGAGACAGCAACAACACAGCTCACTGTGAATTGAATTGAAGCAAATGCTCAAAATGCAAATTACGCAATGATTTACATTTCGATTGACATATTTTAGGCGAACTGTTTGCAGTACATACTCGTATTATCTCTTCGATACCCCCTCCCCACCCTCTGGCAGTTCCACCCTTTCCTTGTTGGCCCACGGCCGTAATTCAAAAATACATCTTCAACCAATCCCCAAAATTGATGTCAATGATGTGCGTTGACAGGGCACGTCAGTCGGCCAAAGTCTTGTCGTTTCATCCTTTTGGTAATACTTCAATTGCAGTAACAAAAGAGTACTATAACTCCGTCTAACATAAGCCAGCTTAATCGTCATTGTCTTGAAAGTACACAATGAGAAAAAGCAAGTACTTTTGTTTTTGAATCAAGAATTGCAGTATCAAAACTTCAGAGAGACTGAAAATTCTATATTCAAGAGGTTTCTAAAAATTCTTGATTTAAAAATGTTGGGATAATTTTAAAACATTGTTCTTTAATTTAAAGTTCTGAAACTAAATACTTTTATTTATTTACTTATTTTTGTATATTAGCGTTTTAGCTTGTGTGATTCAAGCTCGGAGTTCTACATTCAAGAACTTTCATAAAATTGTTTATTTAAAAATGTTGGGATAATTTTATCACATTGTTCTTTAATTTAAAATTCAAAGCAAAATTTTTTTTTTTGTATATGAGCGTTTGCTACTTTAAAACATGTTTATATTATATGTATTTAGTTGTGACATATTTTAGTGTGCAATATTCGTTACAATGTTTGAAGTTATATTTATATCCGAACCGAATAAATATTTAAGCTTCAGAATTTATGTCCAAATATTGTAGGATAGGAATTAACACATTCGCTGTGCATCAATTCACAATTTCTCGAATTTTTGAATTTTTTGTTTTTATATTTATAGGAATAAATTATACTTATTTCAATCAGAATTAAGCTTGTATGCATTAAAGAACGACATAAGTAGTCTTCACTTAAAATACATACATTTTCCGGTTTTTAGATTTTTTCGTTCGTTTATACTTTTAAGAACGGTTTGTCTAAAAATTATAAAGCCTAAGCATGAATCGTTCTGAACAAATTCGAGACGGGATTGATTTAAGAATTTAATTTTATAGAACGCGTTATTGCTGAGCATACTCCTTATGCGTTTAAATTTTCCTTATATGTTACTATATATATTATATTACCTGGACAACCCTGAGCTGACAGTCGTTATTAGACAGGTTCTCGTAAAATGGCGCAAGATGCGTTATATTATATTATGATTTTCAATGGCGAACAGCATGAAAAAGACACTTGAGAATGTCCAGAGCCAAAGTAAAAATGCATGGCGACACAATGGCACAATGCACCTGCAATGACAACGCAGCAAACATTTTTCATGAATCGTTTTCTGGAAAGTGTGGGGTTGGTGAGCCACAAACAAAGACTGCGAGCCAACCGAGTGTGGTCATCAATGCAACTTGGAGTCAAGCACAAGAGCATGCTGAATGGCCTGACTTGCATTTTGTGGCAACTCCTCGGCCTTAGCCTCAACCTCAGCCTCAGTCTCAGACACGGTCTCGGCACGTAAATTCAATGATAACAATACAGCGAGCAACGTGATGAAGGCTGCATGCTGGACCTGGTTGAGCTTTGCAAACTTTGCCCACCAAATACAATAAGGAATGACAGGCCCAAAAAACTTTTAATGATGCCGCAAAGTCGTTGAACCAAACTGCTGTCTGGCATTGCCAAGAACCAGATGAATTCGTAAGACCGATGCCTTGAAGTAATCAGAGAAATGTACACACACTACTATGTATGTGTACAACACTTTTCTTACACACACACACACACACACAATAAAGAGTAATGTGCTGGTTGCGAGTCCCCTGCTGCTTGCCTCTCACCACTTGGAAATATGTGTCAACTGTACCCTGGTGCTCCAGTTCCACAAGGACCAGGAGCAGGAGCAAAGTGAAAGTTTATTTGGGGGCCGACGCGCACTGCACTAAAAGTTTGATGTTTCTTTTTTTTTGCCTTAAAATGTTGTGTGGCTTGTTCTTGGCAAGTTGCTCAGTAAATGCACACAACACTCCCACACACACACACACACTCAGTGGCAGCTGTTTTGTTTTCAAGTGCAAAACTTGACACCAACTTATGACGAAATTCCATTCCATTAGCTGCCTCACCAAAAAGAATGCAGCCAACTGGCAAGTACTTAAGACAGGCGAACACCAAAGTTTTTTAAGCTAAAATTATTATTTTATTTAGCCGACTTAAAGTAAAGTATTGACTACTAGAGTAAAAAGCTATTAGCGGCCATAGAAGCCACCACCGCCTGCAGATGCTGAGGCTGAGGCACTTGCACTGGCACCACCGAATCCACCACCGTATCCACCGGGATAACCGCCGTAGCCGCCTGGATATCCTCCATATCCTCCTGGATAACCGCCATAGCCGCCGTAGCCGCCGGGGAAACCGCCAAAGCCGCCAAAGCCATGATGACGATGATGACCAAATCCGCCACCAAATCCAAACTGTGGCCGTGCCTCAATCAGGCAGAAGAGCGCGAAGATCACAACAACGAATACCAAAGTAGCTCGCATCTTGACTTGAGTTCCGTTCACAATGAGTTTGATTTCGAAATGTGCGTGCTCGCTTTAGATACTGCCTATTTTATATAGAAACTTCTAGTCTGGTTGCAAACAGAACTGGATCTGCGATGACGATAATCGTCATCACCATCATTATCATCATCGTTATGATGACGCTTTGAAGTGTGTACGAATTTCGTTCTTTATAATTAATGGATGTAGGCCCCCTTAGGCGAACCGGTTACAGGTTAAGATTTTCGCTCTTCGCTACTTCGGCATCGATGGGGGAATTTTTGGGGAATCACTTTGTCTGCCGCTCTGTCTTCTTTCTTCTTGTTATAATATATTCAACTGCGTTTTGCTTTTTTTTTTTTTTTGGTTATCACATTGGCAGAGTTAGGTACCTATATATATTTGTAAACAAATGTTAATAAACTCATCCATCTGGTTTCTATTTGAATCAAATTTGTATTTTGATAACTTCTCCTGACAAATTGTGACTTGTTCGCGATTGTTTATTTTATTTACTCAAAGGTCAACAATTTTAAAGATAATCACACGTATTTTTTCTAAATTATGCTAAAGCATGTGACAATGTTTGTATTTCATTTTGTGATGATAACATGTTGTGATGTCATGGGTTTTACGTCGAATAGTTGCCCGATGATTCAATAAAGAAAATAAACATGTGATTAAGTAAGCAAAGTTAAATAGCTCAGATATTAAAATGATCAAGCAATAGAATTTGTCAACAACAAAATTTTTAGTTTTACGTGTACTAACCATGCCCAGAAGAAGAAATTATGATCAGCGAATGGCCGCAGGCCGTTGTGATGCTTCGGTCAAGCGCACCTGGAACATGATCTGCAGTGGAGAATATCCCGAAGACATGACCGACAAGTACGGCGGATATTTATTGAATGATGGCGAACCCTACAGCGTATTCAGCATGGAAAAGAAACAAACACATTATTTGATTTTCTTTCGCAGTGAAACGATTGCCAACTGCAAAACTCTGGAGTTTGTTAATTCTACGTTTTTCCGCTGCTTCGGAGGTGTGGGAAAACCGAAACCTCTCAGCTATCCCCGTAGTAAATTGTCGTGCGTCAACTATTCCTTTCGGATGACAGATGAATTGGTCTCCTATTGCACCACCAGATATTTACCGAGTAATGAGTTTTCGGCCATTTTGTATGCCGAGTATGAAGAAAAAGTTAAGGATAATGCTAGGGAACATAACTGTAGCTCATTCTTGAATATGAACGTTTGGCTGCTCTTAGTAATAGTTATAATCTCATTGTTTGTCATAATTCGATTGAGATAATAGTGGGGCAGCATGTATGTAACCAGAGTATGTAATCAACAGAACAAAACAGATAGTAAACAATAATTTAATTGAACGATGTAACCAGAGTATGTAATAAACAGATAAACAGAAGATATACAATAATTTAATTAAACGCATTAACTGCTTTATAGTAATTGTTGCTGATACATAGAAATGAGTAGGAATTATTTAATATCTGCATAATAAGTAATATTTACAGTCTCCCAATTGACTTCATATTTTGCCAGTACGCGAGTCAACTCAGGGTGCCATCGTCGTGGTGCACATTTAACATAAATGGTTCTTTTACAGTCACAAATCTCATCACCCTCGTCATAACATTGGTCTGGGCTCAAGAAGCTGTCAAGAGGGCTGCGGCTGCGCCTCGGATCGTCTTTCATCTGACAGGACAGAAGCCAACAGAACAGAACAGAACAGAAGTGGCCCTTGTCAAGATGTTTCCCGTGGCATCACAACAAACATATGTATCTACTTATGTGTATGAGTGTGTGTGGGTGCTCATTCATCTGTTTTGATGTGTATGAATAATTACTTTTTAACAGACGCAAAATTATCACCTAATTATAGAGATTTGTGTGAAATGCGCCATATAAGTGAGCATTTGGCTGTGTTTTAAAGTCATAATTATGTTGGATTCAATAGGATTCAATCTGTAAATGGAATATATAGTATTTTCCTATATCTAGATATTCTCAGCGATTTGCAGTTGCATTTTATAAAATTTATAAACTGTCAAGCTACGACTGAAATAGATATGCGAACTCGGACAAAACGTCCTGTTTGCCCTGGAATTTCTGCCTGACATTTGATTTGACAGTTTTTATTCTCTCTCTCTCTCTCGTACTCTCTCTCTCTCTCTTGTTATGTGTGCAACGTATGTGGGTTTGTATTTTTCCCTTACGCAAAGGAGTTCATTTACTTTTGGACACGAGATACTTTAGAAGGCGGTTATTTACTTTGTTCAGCGAAAGAGCTAAGGTGACGTGGTTCCTAACGTGGTTCCTTTTTTATTAATTTTCTGTATCTAAATTGTGTATAAACCTTGGAATGCATTTTCTTTGGAAATGTTAGGTAAATAATTAAATTGTGTATTGATTTCTAAATTTTAAGAAAATTCAACAGGAAAAGAAAACTTGTAGGCATACCAAAACAGAATGCAAATATGTTTACCCTAATCAATTGTGATTCTAAGTGTATTTGAGCGTCTTCTATGCCTGGGATAAATATTTATCTTCCTTTTTATTTTGCTTTATGCAAAGTTCTGCAACATGTAGCATGTCAGCAAATGTCGTGGCTCAGTTAATTTCCCGTCCTTGTATTCCTTGGCGGTAGCAACAACTATGTACTACTTATATGTGTACAGATATTTTGCCGCATCGCAAAAGGACAAAACGCATTCTTCCTTTGTGCTGCCATTCAGGCATTATTGCAATTTTGTAAATATTGTAAAAATGCTTAATACACATGGGGCACTCATCGCTCTTACTGCCACCATTCGTTCTCTTTCTATTTATGTCTCTCTCTCTACCTCTCTCTCTTTATGCAAATTAGTGGTAGATATCGTATACATTCCAAATGTTAATTTGCATTTTTTGCAACTCCTTGCGTTCCCTACTGTCATGTTGAAAAGGGAATTTTTTTCTTTTTATTTGCATTTAAACTTTTACATGGTACTTGTTAACCTTTTGTCTATTAAGGGGATAGCACCAAGAAATGTGTATGTGTGTGTGAGTGCTTGCCAAAGAAAGAAATTCCCCTAATGCCACCTTATTGCTTTGGGTGCTTAAAATAAGAGATGGAAAATAAGTTAGAGCGAGGCTTTGCCATATGATAAATTACATTGGCTTTTCTCGAGATTTGAGGAGAAACCTTAATTCGTTCAACTCTTTAACCTTTAAATGTCGATTTACTTCAGTTTCCCCACAGGTGCTCTTTACTGTCTACGAGCTTATTTCAACATTTCAACATATCAGCATTGTAGTTTGTCTGTTTATTATGGCAATCTGTCTTTTTAATTGCTTTCAACACCGAGTTGGCCACAATCCTAATGTATTTGGTAATAGTGGGTTGTGGCTTCTCACAAAGTTCTCCCTTACCTTTCTTTTGATTGCTCGCCTGTTTTCTTTGACTTTAATTAAGTTGTGTTATACAAATTAACACATGCGGGTAATAGCTACACACACTTGCACATATAAGCACACACACACGGGCTTGTATCTGCCATATGCACACTCAAACAAAGGCTTGAATATGAATTTTTAATTAATTCATCAATCCAAGTAAATAATTAAATCAGCAATGTCAATTTGGCAGGCCACTGACAGCACCATAATTGAAAAGCTGAAAAGTTGAAAATAAGAAAAAATTTTCCATTTAAGGGAATATTTTGCATAGATAACGTATGTATATAAATTACCTCCCCTTCCCTTTGATTGGAATGTCTTCAAAGACATATTAGGTTAACTTGAATTATTCATAATTTGGGTTAATTAATGTGGCTACATAAATACGAATTAATTGCGCTGACGTCTCATTTTCAAAAAATTAATTCATTTAAGAATGCATTTTATTATTGATGGGTGTTTTTATTTGCAAAAAATTACCTTTAATATTACTTGAACAGTACCGAAATTTTGAATATGCATATTTGATTTTGGACAATCGTTCTATGTATTTAGTATTTGAAAATTTATCAATAATTTTTCTATTATCAAATAAATATGATGCTTTTTAATGGGTTCACTTCTCGTTTAATTTTCTTTTTTTTGTAGTAAGTTAACTTGAATTATTTATAATTTGGGTTAAGCAAGATTTGTATTATTGGTGGATATTTTTATTTGCAAAAAATGATCATATATAGCACCTGAACACTACAGAAAATAAATAGTGAGTGCAGAATCTTTTTATAGCTAAAAGTTTCATTACAATTTTCTCAATATTATCGAAAAAATATTTTATTTTTTAAAAGGGTTCTCGTTTATTTTTCTATATAAATATTAAAAAGTCAGGTATAATTCAATCTTAATTCATTCTAATAATTATGTTATGTGAATAGAGCAATTTCGCTAATTGAAATACATTTGAGTCTATGCTTTGCCTTTCAAGGGTGCCAGCAGTATCATCAAAGGGACGGATAAGCGTTCTTCGCATAGTTCGCTGCCATACAGTAATTGGGCGCCCCAAAGAACGAGCAGACTCCGCTGCTGCTGGTCGGGTTTGCTGCGAATCCGCTGTAGCAGTTGGTATAGTTCTGACAGGAGCGCAGCTCTAGAGGGGCAAAGTTGAGGGCATAAGCGCCAGGAGGTCCTGTGTGTGAGAGATTCGGGTATTTGTGGATGTTGTTGGGTATGGGAGCTGGCACCAGTTGAGTGGCTGCATCCAAGAGGGGACGACCTATGCTGACACTGCGCTCATTTCGCCGGAATTTGGCTCGACGATTCTGGAACCAAACCTAGATTGAGGCAATAAAAAAGTTGGAAATGATTGCCTTTTTTTTCTATATTTATTTATCTCACTTGAACTCGTGCCTCGCTCAGATGCACTTTTGTCGCCAGCTCCTCCCTCACAAACGCATCGGGGTAATGCGTTCTCTCGAACACTTTCTCCAGGGCCGTGAGTTGAGCTGAGCTAAAGGTGGTGCGATTGCGTCGGGGCTTTCTTGAGTGCCCAGATGTCAGATTGTTGGGGTAATCAACGGTGGCGGTGCCTGCAAGCGGAAGACAATTATGAAACAATTTAGGAAAATCTTTCACTTTTGTTGATATTCTGGGAAGTGGTGCAATTTTGATGGCATTGCACGACAGCCTCGTAAATAATCGATAAGTGCCCGGACATCAATTAATTCGACAGCTCAGGATTTTTGGTATGTTTTTATGGTCGTGCATCCATAAAATTTTGCATTCTGTTTGATCCTTTTGGCTCCGCTTATTGTCATATGGGGGGAGGTCATAAACAAATGGCATGGGTCATAAAATATATACTATCATCTCGCGTCGACAACATCGCCGGGCAGCTGTCTACTAATTTTAGGTGGCAACCCGACGACAAAGCAAACGCAACAAATTTACGATCTATTAATTAAACTGAAATTGTGACATTAAGCGACAATAAGCGAGAGGCAACTTTCACTAATTGATTACGCTGGCCAAGTATTTTCATTTTGGAAAGCATTCTGAGAAATATGGGAAAACCGATAAACATGTGTACATATCTGATTGTATCTACATACATATGTACAATGTGCGCAAAGAATAGACACTATGGTGTGATATTTATACCAAGTCTTTGGTGACTACCGTTTAATTCAAAGAAAAAGTTATTAGAATTAAATTATATAAAAGTTTTAAAACAATAAAAATTATATATGAAACATTATTATAAGATTATATATTATATTTACAATATTTTTTTAAAAATTTAATATTAAACAAGAATCACTAACATTATTAATAAATTATTATTAATATTGTTTTTAAAAATATCAAAGAATTCAAACAACCATTTTAAAAATGTCCTTATATTATTTAAAACATATTTATCGAAAAAGTAAAGTCATTATTATATTGATAAATCCAACAATTTTAAAAGTCGGAATAATAGGAAACAAAAAATACATTAAACAAATGTAATATATGAGTTGATATAAACAATTTTGAATAGGTTATTTAACCCTAGAAAATCACAGAAGCTTTGGTTGGCACGATATTAGCGATAATAAGGATTATTTTAAATTTTGAAATTGGTATGAAGCTCTAATGAAAAATTATGGTTTAATAAAAATAAATTATTTACAAAATTGTTTGTTATTGTCTGTAGAAAAGAGTATTTCTCTCATTATCAAAAAAAATTGTTTTTTGGTAAATATTGTTATTTATTAATTTCATTAAAAACAAGTAGAGTCGAGTACGCTCGACAATAAGTCACCCATTTTCGATAAAAGCAAATTAATACTGTATCGATTTTAAAATATACCATAAAAATGTATAGAAATACTGAAATATACTAAAGTCTTTATTTCGCGCATGAATACATATATACTTCGTCGAAAATATACCATATATTTCAAAATATACCAGATTCTAATTACTTTCAACCGTTATTAGGTTAGGTTTATTTTTCATATATTTGATTTTGCACTCTATCTATTTCTATTTCTACTCTATCTTCGAATTGTCAAAATAATACCTTATACATTTTGCATTCTATTGAGAGTCATAAGATTTATATGCTTTCACCTATAGCAGAATTGAATTTGTTGTGCTTGTGGCGTTGTTCAACCCATAAATGATAAATTTGAATTGAAATGAGCTGAGAATTTATGATATCATGCGCAAGCAGGCAGAAGATGTATGTATACTCGCTTGCCTAGCTGGGATAGGATATGCATAAATGTGATGATGTGTGATTTATGTAGGTGACTGCAGCTGTGTGTGTAGGTGAGTGTGTAAGAGTGTGCGTGTGTGCGTCTGTGTCTGTGTCAGTGGCAACTCATGCATGACATCTAGGTGCCATATGTGGGCGACATTCGCTCATTTATGCCGCCGCCAATTGCATATCCAAATGTCTGACAGTGTCATCTTGATGCATTTTTGTTGCTGTTGTAGTTGCTGCTGCCGTTGCTGTTGTGGTTGCGGCTGAGCCACCGTTTTATGTAGGCCCGTACTTCATGTCTTATGCCTCTGTCACTGCATTGGCGGCGGGATGTCAACATTAAAGGCGCTTCCCTCGCTCTCGCTCTCTCTTTCTTCTCCATCTCTATCCGTTCAAGGCGACATGTTGTCTGCTGGCCTGGTTGTTGTCCTTGTTGTTGCTGTTCAGGTTGTCAACGGCATAATTTGCTATGAAATATGCGCGTCCTATTGTGATAGCTGGCAATGGCAATGCTATCAGAAGCTGTCTTTCAATCGCTAGTTTTTCCTTTTTGGTAGCAATTCCGACGACTGCAGCAACAGCAGTCACACAGACAAGCGGACCAGCAGACAGACAGACAGACAGGCAAAGAGACAGACAGACAGCACTTCAACATTGTCAACATGACAAAACGTAATCAAAGCTGACATGATATTCCCTCAGAGGCCGCATGCCTTTGAACAAGCGAAAGCGCCCAGCACAGCACAGCATCAGCATCAGCGAGCATCAGGCATCAGCCACCAGAGCAGTGCCTATATTTTCCAAGTGGAGCATAAAACGACCAGCCAGATCGCAGTACTAGTTGCAGCCCCCCTTTTCCAGCTCAACCAGGCCGCCTATCCCGCGTGTGCTGTAAATGGTTGAGGCCAGAGGCGTGTGTTTATTTTTGTCATTGCTTGGATTGTAACATGTGCCAGTCTCAGTTCCATTCGCTTTTCCTTTTCTTTTTCTTTCCCATCCCATCCCTTCCGTTTCTCATGCCTATCGCAGTTCATGCTTTTCTGATTGAGGTTTCCCTTTCGGTTTTCACATCTCGTGTTCGGCTCTTGCTTTCTTTTTATTAAGCTGCAACTGTTTTTTATCGCTCGTTGCCCGATTCGCTGGCAATTCAAATTAAACATCTCGTTTTCTACCCCTCCCTGGGGACCTCATTGGGCACTGCAGTTGCTCCTATGAAGTGCTTGGCATACTGCATAACGTGCCGTGATCTACGATGCAACTCTGCGGACAGCCTCGCTGACAAATTGAGACAAATGGCGTGGGTACAAGATTTGGTTGGGTAAACCAAAAAAATAAAATAAAATGCACTGAATTTATTTCCTGATGATTACCACCCTGAAGAAGACGTTTGCTTGAGTTAAAAAATGTATTTGTACAATCATTTCACAAATCTGTCGAGGGTGTTTAAGAAGTGAGGAAACTGATATTCAATGCTAAGTTATCCAATTGAATTATAACTGATTAAGAAGATTAAACATTAATTTATTGCAAAAGTTTTCTATATAGATCTAATATTAAAAAGATATAAAATAAGAATATATTTGATAATCTTTTAAATTCATAAACATCTAGGACTGCTCGACCATGAGTTTGTAATTATAACACGTTATAAACACACAAATGCAAAAAACCTTACACATTCTTTAAACATGTATTTGCATAAGTACAAGTGTAGTACAAAATACTCTTTAAAAATGTCTTTTGATCTGCTACTCTAATTTACTATATATCGAAACCAAGAATATCTTACGTTATACATATGTACATCATTTACTTTAAAAATCATAAGCTAAAAAACTCTGGCATTCATTCATTGTGTAATTTAATTGAAACAGGAAAAAACCTGTAAGTCTCTAATTGACTCAATATTTTAATTATTCTAGATTAGGGATTAAAATGTAGTGCCACATGGAAGTTATTTTCTTATTTTGTGTTTTTAATGCACTTATTTTCAAACTTATGGTTTTTTATTTTTCCGAATCTTCATTACAACAAAAAAAGCTTGTTCATACTATATAATATTTTAATTCGTCCTTATATTTTTCCCCTTCTTTATTGCACTGTTTTTCGTGATAAATTTTCAATTGATTTTATTATTATATTTTTATTGTTTCATATTATACGACATTAGTTGGGTATCGGTGTTTTTAGCCAGTAGATAACCAATCCTTTAATATAGTTGTGTTCCGTTGTTATTTAATGTGCGATTTAAAATTGTTAAGTACCAAAAATAATGATAATGTGCGCCAAAAAATAAATTCTGGCCGATAATGAACGAAATTTGACTGCGTCAATATGCATATAACATATATACATATTTTCAATTTTCAATGAGTGCTGAATATTAACGTTATATATGTTTATTTCAATGCTACAATTTGTTTTATTCAATCAACTCTACACATGTTAATTTGATGTCCCATTGGATAAACCTAAAATCATACTAAATATTTTGAATGGAACCCTTAAGAGCAGAACAAATTTAATTAGCTATTGTAACTAACACGTTCTTTAAAGTGCGTTTCAAAGTGAAGCAATATTATTAATGGCATAATAGCATTATTAATAACATAATTAATGGGACAAAAACACTCTACTCGAGAATGCTTTATTACTAACAAAACGTGTTCATCAATAAAAAAACATATATGTAACTAACCATATCGGAGCTTTAAAACAAATACACAAAAATTGATTAAAAAATAGCAAACAATTGTTTTAACATATATTTATAATGGTTTCATGGCTCATGGAAATAATTTTAATATATTAACGTCACTTTTCTATAGTCGAGAAAATAAATATATATATATAAATATACATATATATATTGAAATATTGTGCTTTCAATTATCCATTAATTCATAAAAAATTGTTTCATAATTGAAAAAAACATTTTTGTTTTCACTTTTAATTATAAATATTGTGTGAGAAATTAAATAACACATTTTAAAAACAAAACTAAACAAGATATTGAACCTCATTCAAAATATACTATAGACTGCAAAATATGCCGTATTCCCATTTACATTAGGCGTTTTTTTATTAAATAATTTCTACAGTTTGCATCTGGTGGCAACCAAATTTGAGAAACATAAATACATACTATATTGTATGTTCTAGCTTCAACATTACACTTAAGTGTGGTATATAGACATACATAGCAATTGCTATTCGCTTTCATAAAGTCAAAATAGTATAGTATAATATAAAATAATAAAAAGCAATGGCAATTTTAAAAACATAAAAATATATATTGAATTTTGAGTAAAATATTTGAAATTAAAATCGTTTATAAGATTTGGGATATAGGAGAAAAGACTTGATTCGCTAAAAGTCCTTACATAGTAGATTTCATTATATTTATATTAGACTTACCAAAATTATTAGACATTTCCAGAGGCAATTTGCTCTTTGCATGCGCATTCTGTTTCAATTCAATAAGATTATCAACGGAGAATCTGTGCATTTTGTCAAGCTCTCTTCGATTTGCACTGAGTTTATCCTTCGAATAGAAACCATCGTGCAGCTTCTGCTCCAGTTCCATTGGATGTGGCTGTGAGGGATACGCGACCTCAGCGGATGACAGAGAGTGAGGTAGAGATACAGATGCAGATGCAGCTGCGGATGCGGATGCAGATTCAGGCCCGGATGGATTGGATGCTGCCGACGGGATTGCCGATGTGGCGGCATAATAAAAATTGCCGGCATTGCCGACGGGCAGCGAATGCAACTGCTGCTGATAGTTTAGCATGGTTGACAAATTGAATTTAAATTTCTTAAATCACTGTTTTAGCTAATTGAACAATTGGTTCACAGTGACAAGCGCGTTGACAATGACACTGCTGATGATGATGATGTTGATGACGATGATGATGACGGAGATAATGAGAGGAATAGAATGCAACACAATTCAATTAGGTATGCGAATTGTGCGTTAAAATTCTTCATTTGTCTCTCTAATTGTATGCTGATTGAATTAATTTATTTCGTTTCACTGCCACGTTGCACGCTGCGTCTTCTTGGGGGCATCCTGTGCGAACTTGGATAATTGGATTAGCACACAACACATAAACGAGTTAATTACGATAATTGTCGCGACGATACTAAACCGTGCCAAAGTCGTGTGCCCACTGAAATTAGCCTCAAGATGCGAGCAAATACTCGCCTCGTATCCAAAAGATATCCATCCTCACACACGCACACACGAACATCTGTATGTGCTTTGAGCAAGAGTCTTTCAAGCAGCATGTTTGCTCTCTTTTGCTCGCTATGAACGATCGTGCCTAATTATAGCATTCAAATGCTATTGGCTGTTCCATAAGATCTGTGCCTTCCGATCCGACATTTTGGGGGCGTTCACTTTGTCGATGCTCTTGTGCCTAGTAAAATCAGATGAAATACGAGGTGAAAAGTAGCAACAAGTTCTTGTTGCATTTAAATAGCAATAAATACCAATTAGATGGGACGGTGTGCGCAGCCCCGCCTCCTATCCTTGGCATAACTGTTGCTGTTGCTGCTCCATTTTCACAGGATGTGCATGAGAAGTAGTGCATCAAGTACTTGAGTTTCGAGCTGGGCATAAATCTTGGCACGCACAATGTTTGTCATCCTTTCCAGCTAATTTCCATAACCACAACATGATGTTAATGTTCCTCTTCCACTGCCACTGCCACTGCCAGCATGACATGCCCACGAGCTCAGCTCAGTTCAGGGAGCGGAACGTGGGCGGAACTGCCAGTTAAGTGCATCGCTTGTTACGGCTCCTGTTGTTGATGTTCTTGTTGTGTATCATTTGCAGCTGATACAGCTCTGTTTGCATTGGGATGTGTCTATTTGTGGCCTGATAATTGATGGTGCTTGGTGTTTATTACGCAATAGGTCACGTAAACCAACTTGTGTTGGCTGATATGTGAGAATTATTGTACAATATGTGTCCGGTATCACTGTATAGAGTGTGTGTAAAAGCTTAAAGCATCGACTTTTAGTATACGAATTGCGTTAATTGCTCTGTCAACTGCATCGCTATGAGCCCGTCATTAGCAGTTTGCTCTTTTACTTACTTACATCTCCTCATTAGCTGCCAGCAAAGGCAAAGTCAGAGGCAAAGGCAGCGAAACTATCAACTAATATTCTAATATTCCTGACATAACCACAAGCAACGCGCCCTCATACGATTTCTTCCCCAAATTGAGCTGTCACAAAAGTTTATCCAAAGTACTTGACACTCTCTACCGCGGTAAGAACACTATGAACGATGCCATTCACCTGCCCCCGAGTGTCTAGGAGCAGGCTCTGTCTCACGGCTCTGACTTCCTAAATTATCTCACGTTTTCGTGTGCAAAGTTTTTGAAGAATGTTGCGGTGTGTATTTTTAATAAAACTTCAAAGTTTTGCGCTACTTGCAACGCTTTACAATGTCTCACAGACGTTTTTCTTCAGCCACTGCTTCTGGTTCTGCTTCTGTTTCAGTTTTGAAATTCTTTGTCACGAAACATTTCTCGCGTGCAACCGAAAGGAGTCGGGGTACAGTTTTTATCCATTTTCTACACACACATACACACACACATAACACACAAACAAAACAGCGAAAAAAGCAGCAGAAATTCTTCGGGCAAGTTAGAAATTTGAGCAGACACTTTTAATGCTGTCAGATAGCATAAAGTAACTGCACTTGGCATGACCATTGGAATGGGTGAAGGCGGAATGTCTAAGACAACGGACAGGCATCTCAATAATTTTGTGGAACGCCCATGTTGTGTTTGTTGGCTTTGAGCGCCAACTTCTCAAATTACATGCCATTCAAATGTATGAAGAATTGTACGGTAAATTGTAGAATTTTACCGCTGCTCCCAAAAGTATGCAACAAATAAAATTTCCATTACAAGAAACAGCAAGAGCGTTTTTTTTAGACGAGACGATTTCCATTTTGAAGTCTTTCTAAAAGTGAGTATTTCGTGTTATAACAAAAAATAATAAATATGTCTTTCTTATTTATTTGAAAAACTGTGCAAACTCAGCAGACACATTTTTATATAATACTGGATTTTGTTAGCTTGAATTTCAATTTTCTTCGGATTGCCTGAAGAAGTAATTTTTAATATATGTGGAATATGTCGTCAGTATTTCATAGAGAAGAGCTCTGCATTTTTTTTATTTTTTTTTTTTTATATATTTATTTTAATTGTAAAATTATAATTTCACAACCTTCAATTTTTACCTAGTCTGTACACTGACAAAAAAATATTTTAAAATGTATAATACTTATATGTAATCATGTTTTATAACGTTGAATGAATCGATACATATTTAGTTTTTTTTTTTAACTGATAACTTTCTCTGAAGTCTTGAATTACTAGAAGTGAAGAACTCCTTAAACAAGTCAGTGAATGGATGTATTATAATTTTCATGAATTCAGCGTTTCAGTCGCATGATAGAGCAAGGAAACGAGCTCCGGCAATGGCAACCAAACCGCATTGTGCAGTGCATTTCGCGTTGTGAGGATTTGGGAGTATGAAACATGGCAACATAAATTGCAATGGCCCTGAAACAAACTGCTTGCATGTAGATGTTTGACTACAGATATGAAACAGAATCATGCAACATGTGCAAGCCTCCAAGCAAAATGCTAATTAAAAAGCATTCCGGTGTGATGAGTGAGATGATAAGAGAAGAGCGCCAGGAGTATATAGCAGTATAAAGCAGTACTTCAACATCGACATCGGCATCGGCATCCGATTTGCATGAAATTAAATAAAATGGCATATTTTCAATTTGATGCAGACGAATCAGAGCCCAGATGTAGTTCAGTAGATAAATATTCAATACCCGATTGACGAGCACTATGCACAAGAAGAAGAAGCAGCAAAAACTGAATAAGAAGAAGACTGCCATAAATGACCAAACGGTTCACAAATGCAAATATCGGGAGGCCTTTCATAAATTATGCAAGCGACTTCAAAATCGAACTAGGCCCATAGTTTCACATAGTCAGCTTGGAAAAATTGATGCTGACCCAACTCAGAAGGAGGGAAGACTTCCTTCGTGTGCGTTTGTATGAGTTTGGATAGCCAACTAAATGGACATTTTGGCGTGTGTTGAGGAGGTCACTCTTAACATGCTTTTAAAAGTTTGCTCCATTCCGTGGGGACTGAAATATTCATACATTTTATATAGACACCACACACACACCCAATCACGCATACCCTCGTAGTTACGTAGTTACCAAGCCTATGTCACAATAAAAGTCAAAAGCTTTTTGTGCCGTAATTAATGTAAATCTCCATTCTCAGAACTTTCGAATGTTGCAGCTGCAGGACGCTAGTGGGCGCCAGTTGTGTATGCACATGTAATTGATTTTCTGTTTACGCATACTCAACCGGGGGGGGTGACACGGTGACAGCTCTTAAAGGGAGTTAAGGGGTGCGGGTATCGTAGTTGTATGTGCGGTATGTCAAACAGCACGCTTCCTGTGTACTGCTTCCGGTTATTTCTTGTTATTATATTTCATTGCGTACTCGCATTCGCATTGTAAAAACAAAACCAAAAAATTGAGAAAGCAAAACTTTTCATTGAGAAGGCGCAGAGCAAGTTTTGTGTGATAGAGATGAGATGAGGTTGCTGGAGAGGGAGGACAAGGGGGGAATGGCAAATTCTTGGTAGAAGGGCACATGCCAACACTTGTTTTCTGTTAAGTGATTTAGGCAAAGTTTTACCCTTCGCTACCCTATGGCTGCTGTCAGGCAGCCCGTTTCGTTTGGCATTTTGGTTAGACGACACGCTCGACATGAACTTAGGCAGGCTGTAGGGGAAGGAGGGGGAATCAAGTGAAAAGTGGGCGTGTTGCGGTGTGCAGCTGCTTTGGTGCGGTGTTATTTGAAATATCGGAAATGTTTTACAAAACTTTTGCCAGTGCTACAACTTGGCTGACTGAATGGCTGCCACATAATCGCCGTCAAGTGAAATTCATTTTCTTGACAAACAACATGAACTTCAAAGACCCCGTTTCCCACATTCCACAGAGCCTCCCTCCCCCTTCTCCTCCCCACCATTACCGCATTACCCTAGTGCCCCAGTAGTTCCATGTTCATTTTTCGCGCTTGTTGCTGTCTTTTCCGACAAGGAAATTGAAAGGCTGTATGTTCGAGTACAAACTCGTGCGAGAATAGTTTTGCTGATTAACTGCGGCTACAAATTGCTTTAACTTTCTAATTAAAAACTATTTTGCCATAATACTACAATGTTTTTACTACACATTCTTTCAACTTGCAATAATTTTGAAATCATTTTATTGCTGAAATACCCCATTATGAGGGAGAATTCGAAATTCGCAGTGGGTGCAGTTATCGCCAAGTTATGCGTCGATTGCACATTTTCAATTTGTATCTCGATACTCGTTTGTGTACAGAGAGTTGCACAGAGAGTTGTCAAGAATACGAATGGCCACAACTGGTAACGGAAAAGTTGACTCTCTGAAAAGAAGAACATTAATTTCTAATTCACTATTAAAAACTATAAAAATATTTATAAATTTAAAAAGTATCACAAAATGTATGTTGGACAAATTTTAAAATAATAATATTAGTAATATTGTATAATGCTTACTTTATGATTATTTCAAAGTAATATTAATCGGTAGTTGTGTATACCACCATTTTTGTATTTATTGTATTTTTCATATGGGAGTGAAGAGTATTTGCAAGTCAACCGATTTCAACTATCGTTTTCTGGATTGTTTCTCTTACCGTTTGATGTTCTTCTTGTTACTCATACTGACAGAGCTCAGTGCAGTCAGCTGCAAAGTCAGCGCCATTTAAATTTCGCTCACGGTTGCCGGCGGATGAACTACAGCAAAAGACGCGAATTACGCGAATTGAAAAATCAACGGATGCCGATCTGCGGATGCCAGACTAGCAACTGTCATTGCCATCCTGAGCTGCTATCGGCCAGCTAGTAACTTGGAACTGCAATCAGATGCAATTAGAGCACCAAACCCTCCGACCAAGTGCAGAAGAAATGACAATAAAATTCAATTGAAAATTGTGAGTGCAAAAAAAGTGCAAGCGATTTTTAGCTTTCACTTTAGCGCATTTGAATTTGGGTCAAGTAGATTGACGACAAGCAGCTTAAACGTAGTTAATACAATATATTGCTCACATATCGTACTATAACTACAATACAGTTGCGAGTGCATTGACGAAATGTAATTATTTTAATGCTCAGCTTTTCGCATGATTAAATTGGGTATTGATTACACATTCAAGTGCGCATCCAACCACTCAACTGGATGACTGTTCTACAAGTCTTTTGAGTTTCTCCTATGGCCCACTTGTTTGCATTTTCAAAAAAATCTTTACAAAAACATCGAATGTTAAGCATTTTGTTGACATTTTCCTGAAGATGGTTTTCAAGCGTAAAGCAAAAATTTTGAAATGTATGTTTGGGTCTTGAGTAAGCACCGTTCAATTTAAATGATTCACAAATCTCATTGATGGCTGAAATAAAGGGTGCGCCAAGATAAGAGAATTGTGTACTAGATACCTTACCTTTTTTACTCCTCTCAGATTTCTTATTAACTTTGCGAGATTATTTTGATTTTCGCTACTCAACTTAAAGAGTGACAAGGCTAAGAATTTAGTTTATGATAAAATGACTTTCATCTAGGCGCTTGTTATTCAACCAGCCGCATTAAAAATTTATCCTTGGTCAATTTATTATTTACCTTGGTATCCAAGGAGTTACTTCTACTTTATGGTTATCAGTGCACCTGAGATGCAAATAATGTAACTTCAAGTGCTTTTCAGAAGTTGTGGCAGAAGCATTTATTAATGCAACTCGCATTGGAATTGCAATATTCGATGGTTGACGAGTAACAAAACAACGACAACGACAACGACAACGACAATGAGTATGAGAAAGACATCGTTATTTTATATCCACATGGATAAGCATACATTTTATACTAGCCGCAGACTAATGAGTGGGCGTGGCAGCGGCAAAATACTCGTGCCTTAAGAGCGGCGAGAGTAGCTCATAAATCACATTGCAGCAGCAGCAGCAACAGCAACTTTGTTGCTTGAGTTTCAAGTTATTTCGGTGGGAATATTTCATGTGCAGCGCTTAGTAAAAGCCATGCCCACCAAGGATTAGGCCAGGATGATATACGCTCCCGGCGCGTGAGCAGATTGCGCATCCAGCTACTATATGCCATAAAGGAAAAGCTAAAGGTATATGTGGCCTCCTGCTCCTCCTCATCCTCTACCCGATTCCCACACACTCCTGCCGCCTCTGCTCTTTTTATGACAACGCCCATCAAGCCTGCTGAACTCCATTGCCGTTTTGGGCGAGGGCGGCACTCGCTGGCGTTGATTGTGTGACGCCACTGTCGCATAAAGTCAGCGCCAGGTGGAGCCAATCTCAGCGAACACCTATGTATATGTGTGTATGTGTGGGCGTGCATACAACTGCGTGTGTGTGGGTGTTGTGTCTGCAGGTGTCTCCACATTAAAAGCCATAAAAGATTCATAAAATGCATTTCGCACGCCGAAACCAAATATGCCGCAACATTCACGACGCCACATCCATAAATACGAGCCGTACACGGACCAACACTCCCTACAACCTTATACACACACATAAATTTTAAAGTTTGTAATGTGCAGGTGTACATAAAAAGTATTTACGAGCACCGGCTTGTGCCAATGTGAATCTCACACACTCGTTGTACTCACACTGGTAATAGTACATTCATTCATCCTAGAGCTTCTTAAGACCCTTCTTTGTATGATGGCCAGTTTGCATCGCAACCCTAATGAAAGTATTAACACAATGTTCCCTAAATGACAAGCATACTACATCTAGTCTATGCGATGCTGTGGTTAATGCAATGGCTGAAAGGGCAATTTAGGGAGCAAAAACCACAAAATCATATTATAATATGTTGGTAAAAGAACAAAATGAGAAAAAAGAAAAATGTAAATGAAATAATAGCAAATAGTTTATATATTAAGCTTAATCATTTTTATAGAATTTTTAAAAGATAAAGTAATAAAATGATTAAGAAATTATGTAAAACGTTTGTTTTATATTTACAGAAGTACTCTATAGTATAACATACATATACTCCAAATCCGAGTGTTTAATAATAACACATATATTTTGCAATCGATTCTATTGTTTAGAAAACATGGAAATTTTATTGGCAAACTACACTCAAAAGTATTTGAACCTTAAAACTGATTGGAGTAATATTATCCTGCGAATATTCCCATTCCATCTATGTCGAATGCACTTGATGACGTTTGAGAAAATCGCTTATGAAAATCTCATCACGTACGCGACATTCGCCAATTGCTGAAAATTGTGCACAAATTATATCAATTTTAAAACGTAATCATTGAAACTTATCAATTTTGTTGGCACCCAAGCCAGCGCGTTGGCTGTAACAGACAGAGAGACAGAGATACAGACAGACATATCCGGCCAGACGGAGACGTTGTAAAATGTGAAAATCAAATATTTATGATACTTTTGAGCACAATTTTTGGCCTTCGGCAAAAGCAAACTACAAATTTTCATCTGACGCCATCTTTCGAATATTTCTTTCGTACTGTACTTCAACGTTTTGGTTGTTGTTGTTGTATTCTTTCATTTGCCCGTTGTATCCACGGTTTTTGCCTTCGGATTTATGTGCGTGCCTTTTGGAAAATTCAATTTAATTTTCATTTTTCTTGCACGGGCTGCGGGATTTCCTATGAATTTTTGAGAATGCGCACCGTGCCAGGATGCTGGCATATTTTTTGTAAGTCATAATCCAAATTTGAAGGCACAGTCAATGCCAGCATATTGGAAATTCCGACCAGCAGTTGCAATGATCATTACAATTGCTTTTGTAACTTTGCAAAGGTTTCTCAGCAAATTTCTCTAACTTTAAAATATACTTTAGTATTAAAAGTCCCTGCCAAATTTGGCTTCCATTGACTTCCATTGAATTTCTAAGTACAAAAATTCTTTTTGATCTTAGGTGTTTGATATGATGAATATTTGCAATATTGTCCACATTCTCTTAAATACTGTCCTGCATTAATAAGAGTAAGAGTTGTTCAGAAATAATAATTAAATATATTGTGAACAAATGTGTTGCATTTTTAAAAAAATTATATTTTATATTGGAATTAATTTGGTCACAATCACATTAATTTGTCCTTCATCTAAAAATATTTTAGCCTTTAAGGATTAGTTATGCACTGGTTGAGGGTATCTCTTTGTCGAACCCTCTGGAAAATAATGTTCGAACTTATCGTGACATCCTTAAGGAACAAGATAAGTACATAAGTATATTTGTTTGCTTGTATTGATTTCAAACTTTACCCATCCAGCTAAAGCCCGTTGGACACTTTAAGCCAATTGAATTGAGCCAAAGAAATAGACAGGACATTCATCTGACCGCTTCATGTAAAGCATTTGTACATATTATTGTAATTGGGGCCATTTTACGGGACATGCACTCAGCCACTTTCGATATACATAGATCAGATCCAATTGAAGTTGCATTTACCACTCGAACTCGACGCACGATGCATACACAGTGAGCTCCTCTCCCTCTTTCATCCCACACTCTCGGTGTCGTGTCAGAAGGCAACACTCAGTGAGTCGATTGTTGTCCTTGTCGTGCTGTTGGTTTTGGCTTCCAACTAAAGCTGCTGCAATGCATTATGCTAAAATGTCAATGCAAGCTTATTGGCGTTACGCCCGTCCGTCTACCAGTTGGCAATGCATATTGGACCCCGGATAAAACAGCGACTTATGCTAAACTGACAGCCGGCAGCCCATCAGACTAGTGGCAGGAGCCATAGCCGAGAACCAGAGCCAAATACAGAATCGTTGTATTCTCGTGCTCGTGGAAAATTGAATGGAAGCTCGTTTATTTTGTTGCCATTTGCCATTGTGGCAAAGAATTGACGCTCCATCGAGCTCTGCGATGCTATGCGATGCGATGCCGTGACTCTGCGACAGGATTTGTCAGTGTCGTTGGGCGAGGACAAGGAGCCAAGTTATAAATGCCTGGCAATCGCAACACAAAGGAATCCTGGCATGGCATTACCCATTACCCTTTCCCCATTACTACTGCCTTTCCCAAAGTCCATAGAAACATCCACACACTTTATGAAACTGGCATTATCGCTCTGCTTGTCTGCAATTACACATACCATTGAGAAGAGAAAACGATACAGTTCTGCTTGTAGTGGATGGACACCTTGTTGCTTCTTACCCTCCTGCACCTGTTATTGGGTATTTGGGCTTTTTATTACACATTCAGGACATCGTTAGAGACACCCCCTCACCAGATATACTCCTCTCTACATAGACACCCACACTACTAAGATAGCTGATGCTCGACTGTGAAATACCCGCCATCCAATTTTCAATTAAACAATATTTAAAAAAAAATACAAATTTAATATAGTGTAATAATACTAAAATATACTAAAGGTTATTATTGGAATATACTACTATATTCAAAATATACCAGATTGACAACCAAATCAACTAAGATCCTAAATTATTTCGTGGCAAAAATAATGAGCGCTCCAAAAAAATTATTGTTCTATCTTTTATAGTCTGAGATCCAGTGTTTCATCCCGACAGACGGACATGGCTTTATCATCTCGGCTGTTGACGCTGATCTAGAATATATATATTGTATGAGATCGAAGACGACACCTGTCACATACGATTCCTGTACGCACAAAGGTATAATACCCTTCTACCTTATGCGGGTAGCGGGTAAAAAAATCAGACCCATGCAGCTTCAAACTGAATCTGTGTCTGCCTGTCAAAAGCACATTGTGTTTTCTTTGGCCGCTGCTCATGAATTGCTCTACTTCATTCATGTTGAAAGGATGTAACTACATCCACAGCCACACATACATAGATAGATACGCACGTATGCAACCGCACACAATCCGAGTGTGCAGATCGATAAGAGAACCTTAAAGTCGTTGGCTTAAAGCGTCTCATATCGAACTTCAACAACTCTACTTTAGGTAAGAACATAAATCTTCCTTTGTGTAGCAACTTGATTTAATTTAAAATTAATACAATATATTAAAAAATGATCTACATATACACAACAACTAATTTCAATATTCTTGAAAATATATATTATTTATATTGGTTTAAAGTTTTAACAATAGACATGTTAAAAGAAATAATTTTAAAACGATTACAATATTAGAGCAAGCTTATCAAAAATTGCAAAACTTTATAAATATATTTATATTTTGGTTATTAAATTGAAATGTTATATTCGATCTATACGATTTAAAAAAGTTGTTCAATGTTGAAAATAATCGAAATATTATTTAATTACATTTATTTATGCCTACGAATATTTCAATTCATACTGGATGAGAACTATGGAATTTATGATAATTGAATTTGTCATTGAAATAGCTACTGTCTTATTCATATTGTAAAGTCCAAGGATGGGAATCTTCATGGGATGGTGTGCTAGTTGAAGTTGAAAGCTTTCGAACTATTGGTAAACTTTAGATAGAAAATATTTTTATAATTCGTTAAGCATACATACGACCGCCTCGAGTCTCTGATCTAATCTGATGGCAAACGACGAGTATTCGTTTAATAGCTGCTGTAATTCATCGTGGTCATCAAGAACAGTTAATATATTATTGACGGTGATTCCAAGATCCAAAAAATAAACTCCAATTTCAATGGAAAGTAGGAGGTATACATAAGGCCCCCAACTCATTCCAGAGGTTCTTTTCAGAGCAGCGAAGGTAAAGTAGATGGTACCAATACATGTCATATAAGAGCTGCTGGATAAGCAAAAGCCTTGAATCCCAAAGATGATAGTCATGAGATCGGTCAGTTTCTGCAATTCGGATTGTCTCTTAGCTATGGCCTCCAATTGATCAGCTAAAAAAGCAACATTTGATCATGAAAGTAGCTTTTCTTCGCTCTTCTTCCAAATCTCGAGTTTGAGAAAGTACTGAGCGCAGTTCTTGCTTTAACAGTATATAATGATTATGAACATGGAGCATTATAAAATAATAATGTGATACGATGACATTAACTAGGGCTGTTACCATATAAACTGCAAATATACTGATGATTAAGTTTAGAGTTAGAACAGTATGAAGCGTCAGAATACTGCCCGCCATTTGCACAACTTCCGACACAAAAATACTTAAGAATTTTCTAATAACTCCTCGTCGCATCATTCGAACAACTTGTGGTTTTTTGTATTGTCAATTGTCGAACTGCATTGACTAGGTAAATAAGTCGATGACGTTGCAGCCAGCGACTAAATAAAGTTGCAATTACACAACCTACTCGCATGCCCATTACAACCAGGAAAAGATACTCATGAAGCTGGCCGGCATGCTTCCACATTATGTGCAGGAGTTCACTTTGCGTCAGCAAAGGAAACAGGCAAATGAGTACCACATTTATAACTGCAGCATAGATCGTAGATTGTGTCGTGATTCGAGCGTGTCCATTTTTCGAGTCAATTTCAAAGTTAAGCACACCAAGAAATCGCGAGTAGTAATAGGATATCCGTAACATCGACTGCACTATGTCGAACATTCTGACAGACTAAAGGTCTAAGCAAATAAGTTAGTCATTATTACGAGTATTCGATAATTACATTTGATGCTTTTGGGCAGATAAGATGCAATAATAAAGCTAATAAAACAATGAGCAATTACGAAATCGATTATTACAGACAGTAGCTCCCAAGTTGAGCAAACTGTTGAGGCTGAAGAACAGAGTAAATATGTAAAACATTTGATATAAAAAAACTTAAGAAAGCTTCTGTGAAATACTCGCTACCCATTTTTAATTTAAAAATATATCAAATTAATATACCGCAAAATTTTGGTGTGTTGATATACCAGAATATATACCAGATTGTTGGGCGAAGCAACTAAGACCCTTACTAAGTAGGCATTTTGCCCATAAAAAAGTATTTCTTTAATAACTTCTACAATTTATATCTGATCGAATCTGATTCGAGAATTATCGATTTGCGGTGAGGAAATTGGACAAAAATTTGAAATAAACTGGATCAGCGCGCAGACGTAACAAGTGCTGTCGAAAAACAATTATATTTTTATCTCTTATAGATGTACATATGTAGGTGTTCCTATAGACGGACAGACAGACGGGCATGGCTAAATTTTGAATATTTGGAATACCCTTCTACCATAACTAATTTATTTAAAAGTTTTGTATATTATATTGAATTAAAACCAAGGAACTAGAAACTACTGAGCTGACCGTTGCAATGGCTCTGGATTTCTTCATTTCATACATTCCCAGAACTGAGATCTTCATTGGATTGCATGCCAGTTGTATTTGAAAATTCTTAAGCTACAATTAAAAATGTAATTACATAATAAATTCGAGTTCAACGTAATGTTTGCTTACAGTTACTTCCAATCGCTCATCCAATCCGTTACCAAACACCGTGTGATTAGAGAGCAGATTCACCAACGTTGCATGCACTTCGTGAATGGCATATGTTATGTGAACGGTAATATGAATGTCTGTGAAATAACATACAAATTCAAGTACGATCAGAACTCTTCCCCAGAAAGTCAACATGCGAGTTACTTCAGCAGATCGTAGCTCGATGAAACAAAAGTAGACAAGTGCTACTGAGGACATGTAATAACTTGCGCTCATCGTAATAATCTGTAGCCCGAATATACTCGTTATTTGCTTTACCAGTGCTTGGAGCTGGAATTGTATTTCAGCAATGGCATCCAATTGATCGGCAAGTTCACAGCATTTAATTGTGAAAACTCCTTTGCGACGTTCAGTTTCCAAGGAACGTATCTCGTCCAGCAATATGCGAAGTTCTTCGTTGATAAGAATGTAATGGCCGTGGATATTTAATAGACCAAAGTAGTACTGTGAAACTATAACATTGACTTGTGCTGTAATTGTTGAAATAACTGCGATGGTGAAACACATTTGGAGATTAAGTGATTCGTGAAGTATAACGAAGTTGATTAACATTTGAAATAACTCCGACAGTGTGATGCTCACGACTTTGGAAATAACTCCGCGTTTCCACAATCTCGTAACGTGTGGTTTTTTGTGTGCAAGGCGTTGAAAGGCATTGACCAGATTAACGTAACTTGGACGTTGCCCCCAACGAGTTATTAATGTAACCATTACGCAAAGGATGCGTCCAGCCATTATGGCGAGATAAAGATACTGATGGATACGACTGGATCGCGACCAGAATAAAAAAAATACTCGATGATTTGATAGCCAGTACAATATAGCAATAGTTAACATATTTTTGAATGCGGTATAGATAGTTGCTGTTTTGGTTACTCGAGCTAGACCTGTCTTTAAGTCAATCTCGAAATTTATTACGCCCATTAATCGCGCGTAGTAATAGCAATTCGTCAATATCTGCTTTACCAAGTCAAACATTGCAAAAGACTGAATGTGTTTAAGTCAATAAGTCAAATGGGCTTACAGTGAAGGATGAAATGATCACGATATTACGATTATCCAATAAAATATTTTAATTAAAAGTCCACCCAGAGGATTCTGAATTTCCTATATATTCTTGATAAGCTTCAGCAATTAAAGCGATATAATATTGTCCGCCTATCCGTTATATGGTTGTGTGACCATATACCTGGATCTCTGATACTATAGAATCTAAAGCAATTATTTTTAAATACGCTATCCATAAGGTAGGACTGTATTATAATGTAGTTCCCACAGGAAATGCATGTAATAGACTAAAAAAGGATCATAATTTTTAATTAGCGACAGCAGTCGTTGCGATTTAGCTATTTAATATTATAAATAAATAAATTAACATAAATATTAAAATATACCGAAAGCTATATATGTATATATATATTTGGTATATCAATATAGCACTGCATTTAAAATATACCATAGAGTACGAAATTTACTAAATATAAATTGAATTTGTATTGATAACCATAGTAGAACAAGGATTAGGCAATTAACATAGTATCAGCTGGATGTCTAATGTGTACCATTGCAACCTTCCAGCACTACAAATAACCAGACCGAGATGGCCTATCACCAGTCTTCCTACAACACGGGCGCTACAAACTACTTCCTTGAATAATGTACAGCAGTTGGTTACTTACCCAGTGCATCGAGTAGAACTATGGTGGTCTTCATCCTAAAGCTAAAGCTAAAGTCGAGTGTGCTCGACTGTTAGATATTCGCTACCCTTTTTGAATAAATCAAAATTATGCGGTATTATTCTCAAAACATATCAAAATAATATTCCACACAAATACTAAAAAGAATATATGGTACTACATTCAAGTATACAATAGAGTGCAAAATATACCAGATTGTCAGCTAAAGCAACTAGACGCCTAGTAGGTATTTGTTTAATAACATCGATAATTTTTATCTTACTCTTGTTATTCGATT
This sequence comes from Drosophila nasuta, assembly GCF_023558535.2. Classification (NCBI taxonomy): domain Eukaryota; kingdom Metazoa; phylum Arthropoda; class Insecta; order Diptera; family Drosophilidae; genus Drosophila; species Drosophila nasuta. The sequence goes on from NC_083457.1 coordinate 1,438,592, forward strand.
TTTGACAATTTATAGGGGCGGAAGTGGGCGTGGCAAAAATTTGTAACAAACTTGATCTGCCTGCAAACATAACAAGTGATGTCGAAAAAAATGTATATCTCTCTCTAGATCTAGATCTAAGTGTTCATACTGACAGACAGACAGATTCGTTTTTATTGAAAATGATGGGAGGGCTTGCAGATTATAGAATATGGAACACATAACTTAAGGAGTTTCCGCTACAGCACGCCCAAATTGATGCAAATCATTACAAAGAGATGACCATAAGTTCCTTCCTACATACTATATTTAGGAACCTCCAAATTGAAGCAACAGAACACAAAAGGTACTGTCGTTATGACGCCCACAAAGGTTTGCCCCCAAAGGGGGTCTTTCATTTTTTCTGGAGTCTACTAGTCGACGAACTACTAAAAAAAAATTACTCAGCAGGGGTATTCGATGTCAAAACTCTGAATGAAATGGTTTATTAGCAAAAAGCTAATTCAAAGAATCGTGGTTGGCTTCAACCTTAACCCCGCTACGACCGTTATTATTCCCTTCAAAAAAAGAGATAAAGTATAGAGGACGATACTAACATTTCTTTTTATAACCGCTACCCATAGGGTAGAAGGGTATTATAACTTTGTGCCGGCAGGAAATATATGTAACAGGTTGAAGGAGGCATCTCCGACCCTATAAAGTATATATATTATTGATCAGCGTCAACAGCCGAGACGATCTAGCCATGTCCGTCTGTCCGTATGAACACCTAGATCTCAGAGACTATAAGAGATAGAGCTATAATTTTTTTTCGACAGCATTTGTTATGTTTGCACGCAGATCAAGATTATTTCAAATTTTTGCCACGCCCACTTCCGCCCCCGCAAATCAAAAAAATCGAATAACAAGCGTAACTGTAAAGCTAGAATTGCGAATTTTGGTATATACAATAATAACTATAGCAATTATGATTGCTGAATTTGGTTGCGATCAGATAAAAATTGTACAAGTTATTAAATAAATAGTTTTGTATGGGCAAAAACGCTTTCTATGTATGTGTTGTATGTATGCGTATACGTATACATGCTCGCCTCTATATTTGTATCTGTATGCAAGAGGCACTGCGATAGCTCTATTGGTAGAGTGCAAGAATATTACTGTTGCGGTAGTCGGGGGACTCGGGTTCGAGCCCGCTCGGGGTACAAAATTTTTTTTTAATCGTATTTAAAACAATTATAAATAAAAATTGTGGATTTTATTAAAGAAATATTTTGTATGAGCAAAACCGCCTGCTATGTATGTATTGTATGTATGCGTATACGTATATACATGTTCATCTATATTAGCATCTGTATGCATAGGGGTTCTTAAGCAATGCGATAGGTCAGGTGGTAGAGTGCAAGCTGCGCATGTTGTGGTGCCCGGGCTCGAACCCGCTCGAAGTACAAACTTTTTTTTTTTTAACCACCCGGTCGGTGGTGCTCGAGTTCAAATCCCAAACGAAAATACATGCATATTTATTTTTAATATTTTGAGATTATTACCGTAATATTTTGCTTTTATTCAAAATGGGTAGCGGGTATTTCACAGTCGAGAACACTCGACTGCAGCTTTCTTACTTGTTTAGATTGTATTAGAAACTTTTTCGGAGTTTGAAATTCTCAAAATTACATTCGATAGTACATTACTCTTCTTCATAAAAAGAACTCATTTACTAGTTCAGTTGGATTGTAGCAGGACAGAAGAGAAAAATTAGTCAAGGCACCTCAACAATTTGGAGGAATAGGTAGTTAAAGCCAATATTTAGAAAAAATAAAATATCAGTGAAAACTCAACAAAAAATATACAACAACTTAATAAATAATTTCAATCAATATTCGTTTTAAATGCATTTTTCTCTATTTAGCTTATACGATCAGAACATTTTACTTTTTACAAATTACTTTCCTGCTCTATTTATTTATTTATAAATTTAACACTCACTTATTAATTGCATTATTATTCAATCAAATTTGTTTATGCCTACGAATATTTCAATTCATACTGTATGAGAACTATGGAATTCAATATAATTGAATTGGTCATTGAAATTGCCATTGTCTTATCCATATTGTAAAGTCCAAGGATTGGAATCTCCAAGCGATGGCGTGCTAGTTGAAGTTGAAAGCTTTCAAACTATTGAAAACATTAAAATTGAAAATATTTTTATAATTTGTTAAGCATACATACGACCGTCTCGAGTCTCTTATCCAATTCAATGCCAAACGACGAGTATTCTTCTAGTAACTGCTCTAATTCATGGTGGTCATCTAAAACCGTGAATGTATTATCGATGGTGATTCCAAGATCCAACAAATAAACTCCAATTACAATACCGCTTAGCATGTAGACGTTGAGTCCGCAAGTCATTCCTGCGGATCTTTTTATAGCAGAGAATGTAAAGTAGATGCTACCAATACATGATATATATGAGCTGCTGGCTATACAAATGCCTTGAATCCCAAAGATGGTAGTCATAAGATCGACCAGTTTCTGGAGTTCAGATTGTCTCCTAGCTATGGCCTCCAGTTGATCAGCTAAAGTGCAACATTTGATCATGAAAGTTGCTTTTCTTCGCTCTCCCCCCAAGGCACAAGTTTCAGAAAGTACTGAGCGGAGTTCTTGCTTTAACAGTATATAATGATTATGAATATTGAGCATTATAAAGTAATAATGTGATATGATGACATTAACCAGTGCTGTCACCACATATAATGATATTATGGTTATGATTAAGTTAAACGTTAGAATTGGCCGAAGTGCCACAATACTGCTCATCATTTGCACTGCTTCCGACACTAATATACTAGTGAATTTTTTAATAACACCGCCTCGCCACATTCGAATAACTTGTGGTTTTTGTATTGTCAATTGTCGAACTGCATGGACTAGGTAAATAAGTCGATGACGTTGCAGCCAGCGACTAAATAAAGTTGCAATTACACAACCTACTCGCATGCCCATTACAACCAGGAAAAGATACTCATGAAGCTGGCCGGCATGCTTCCACATTATGTGCAGGAGTTCACTTTGCGTCAGCAAAGGAAACAGGCAAATGAGTACCACATTTATAACTGCAGCATAGATCGTAGATTGTGTCGTGATTCGAGCGTGTCCATTTTTCGAGTCAATTTCAAAGTTAAGCACACCAAGAAATCGCGAGTAGTAATAGGATATCCGTAACATCGACTGCACTATGTCGAACATTCTGACAGACTAAAGGTCTAAGCAAATAAGTTAGTCATTATTACGAGTATTCGATAATTACATTTGATGCTTTTGGGCAGATAAGATGCAATAATAAACCTAATAAAACAGTGAGCAATTACGAAATGGATTATTACAAACAGTGACAGTCTTAAGAGGAGTAGATTGCTAAGGCTGAAAGAAAAGAGTTCACAAATGATATACAAAACAAATTTATTTAGAAATTTCTTAAATTATATTGAACTAAAACCAAGGAACTAGAAACTACTGAGCTGACCGTTGCAATGGCTCTGGATTTCTTCATTTCATACATTCCCAGAACTGTGATCTTCATTGGATTGCATGCCAGTTGTATTTGAAAGTTCCTAAGCTACAATAAAAAATGTAATTACATAATAAATTCGAGTTCAACGTAATGTTTGCTTACAGTTACTTCCAATCGCTCATCCAATCCGTTACCAAACACCGTGTGATTTGAGAGCAGATTCACCAACGTTGCATGCACTTCGTGAATGGCATATGTTATGTGAACGGTAATATGAATGTCTGTGAAATAACATACAAATTCAAGTACGATCAGAACTCTTCCCCAGGAAGTCAACATGCCAGTTACTTCAGCAGTTCGTATTTCGGTAAAACAAAAGTAGACAAGTGCTACTGAGGACATGTAATAACTTGTGCTCATCGTAATAATCTGTAGCCCAAATATGCTCGTTATTTGCTTGACCAGTGCTTGGAGTTTAAATTGTATTTCAGCAATAACATCCAATTGATCGGCAAGTTCACAGCATTTAATTGTGAAAACTCCTTTGCGACGTTCAGTTTCCAAGGAACGTATCTCATTCAGCAATAAGCGAAGTTCTTCGTTGATAAGAATGTAATGGCCGTGGATATTTAATAGACCAAAGTAATACTGTGAAACTATAACATTGACTTGTGCTGTAATTGATGAAATAGCTACGATGGTGAAACTCATTTGAAGTGTAAGAAATTCGTGAAGTATAACGAAGTTGATTAACATTTGAAATAACTCCGACAGTGTGATGCTCACGACTTTGGAAATAACTCCGCGTTTCCACAATTTCATGACATGTGGCTTCTTGTGTGCAAGACGTTGAAAGTCATTAACCAGACGTACGTATCTTGGACGTTGCCCCCAACGAGTTATTAATGTAACCATTACGCAAAGGATGCGTCCAGCCATTATGGCGAGGAAAAGATACTGATGGAGACGTCCGGATCGCGACCAGAATAAGACAACCACTTGATGGTCGAATAACCAAATCATTACTGTGATAGTTAACAAATTTCTCAATGCGGCATATATAGTTGCTCTTTTGGTTATTCGAGCTAGACCTGTCTTTAAGTCAATCTCGAAATTTAGTACGCCCATAAATCGCGCGTAATAGTAGCAATTCCCCAATACGTGCTTGGTTAGGTCAAACATTGTAGAACACTGAAAGTTTTAGTATTCGACAGTAAGCAAAATATGTCAACTATTCTATAAAAGTTGTGACGCAAGCAGCGCGATGAAATGATTACATTGATTATCAAAAAATAATTGAAATGAATACACAAAAAGAAATTATGAACTCAATCATATACCAACAAAATTCGAACCGAAAAGGAACTTTGGGAGATTCTATGTTCCAAAATTAATTAAATTATTGCTTTGCAGAGAGAAGTTAGAAAGCTACTCGACTTTGAAGTACCCGCTCCCCATTTTTAATAAAAGCAAAACGACGGGGCATTATTCTTAAAATATACCAAAATAATATTCCGCAAAAAACTAAAGTATACCACCAGATTGTCAGCCAAAGCAAAAAAGCCCAGTCGGTAGGCGTTTTTGCCCATGTTTTGCCATGTATGTTACAGGCAGAAGAAGCCATCACCGACTTTATGAGCGTCAACAGCCGAGTCGATATAGCCATGTCCGTCTGTCAGTCTGTGTTTCTGTCCGTTCGTCTGTATGAGATAATTATATTTCGACAGGACTTGCTATGTTTGATGGCAGATTAATTTTGTTTGAAACATTTGCCACGCCCACTTACGCCCCCGAAAATAGACAAAAATCTAATAACAAAGAGTTATATGCACATTCAATAATAGCTACATTCTTCATCATTCCTGAAAAGTTGGTTGCGACCGGATTAAAAATGGCTGAAATATTAAAGAACAAGTTACAGCTACAGTCGAGTCGGTAGCGGGTATCTCACAGTCGATCACACTCGACATTTCGAATAAAAGGAAAATATTGCGGTATTATTTTTTAAATATACCGAAAATACTACAAAAAATACTATAAATATATTTGGTATATCAATATAGTACCACATTGAAAATATACCATAGACGGCAAAAGTATTTCTTTAATACTTTCCACAATTTTTATCTGATCGCAATCAAATTTTCAGGACTCATAAATACTATAGTTATTATTGCATACATGATTCGTAGCTCTAGATTTAAAATTAAGCTTGTTATTCGATTTTTTTATTTTCGGGGGCGGAGGGGGGCGTGGAAAAATTGGAAACAAACTTGATCTGCGTGCAAACATAACTATGTAAATGCTGTCGAAAAAAAATTATAGCTCTATCTCTTATAGTCTCTGAGATCTAGGTGTTCATACTGACGGACGGACAGACGGACAGACAGACAGACGGCATGTCTAGATCGTCTCGGCTGTTGACGCTGACCAAGAATATATATACTTCATAGTGTCTCCTCCTCCTTCCTTCTTCTTCCTGTTACATACATTTCCTGTCGACACAAAGTTATAATACCTTGCTATCCTATGGGTAGCGGGTATAAAAACTTATATATGTTATGCGGACAACGCCTATTGCAGCGGAATATTAGTTGCCTTAGCTGACATATATTTTGCACTCTATAGTTATTTTTAATGTAGTACTGTATTAATATACATAAAGTATCCTTTGGTATATTGCTAGTATTTTTACAGTATATTAATTTGGTATTTTATAAAATGAATACCGCTATATTTTGTTTTTATTCAAAATGGATAGCGGCTATCTCATAGTCAAGCACACTCGACTGTAGCGTTCTTGCTTGTTCGCAAACAAACTATCAGGAATCATAAAGACTATTGATATTATTGTATATACCAAAATTCTAAATATATATACAAATTTCTAAATATATATACACAAAGTTATAATACCCTTCTACCCAATGGGCGGCGGGAATAAATATACCGAAAGCTTTATTTTGAATATCAATATACTCTTTACCAATATATACTTTTACCAATGTATATCAATATACTCTTTATCATTATAAATTTACCAAATTGCAAACCAAACCAATTAGACTAGACATTGTTATTATTTCTTAAACACCATTGATAGTTTTTATCTAATCGCAACAACATTTTCAGGATTCAAAAATACTCTAGGTATTATTTTATGTGCCAAAAATCTACTCGACTATGACTCTACAGGCAGAAGGAGACATATCGGATCCCATAAAGTATATATACAACACACAAGACTATGTTCATCTGTTCATATGAACCTCTAGATCTTAGGGACTATAGAAACTAGATCAATAATTTTAATTTTTTTTGACACTTCCGGCCACACAAATCTAAAATATTCGAATAGCAATCGTAATCTTGAAGCTAGAGTATATACAATAATAATTAGTGTAATAATTACAATAATAAGTACAGTATTTAGCTTGCGATTATATGAAAATTTTAGAAGTTATTGACGATGGTATACTTCGTAATCTATGGTATATTTTAAATCTAGTAATATAGCGATATCCCAAATATAGTCATAGATATTTATTTTTGTATATTAATTTGGTAAAATTGTAGAATATGGTTTTATTGAAAATCGGTAGCGGGTATTTGACAGTCAAGAGCATTCGACTGTAGCTTTCATACTTGTTTTTTCAATAACATATTCTGATTTTAAGCAATAATATTGTTCAATTCAAGAATATGTGTATGAACTTAAATCAAGAGCTCATCATTACAGTCTACAGCAGCTGACATACTTATGTACACTACGTGTCGAGGACAATGTGAAAGTCATTAATTACACGGTGCTTTCATTTTCCATGTCATATGCGACAATGACTTTTCCAGATGGCTATTCAAAGCTTTTCATCACAGAGATACACACAAGTACACACATACAACAGACTTGATTTGAGGCTTTCGTCGGCCATTTTCCACAATCCTTATACGTGTATTTTTCATTTCCGCTTCGGCGTTGCGGCATTTCCGTTCATTTTTCACATATTTTACGGCGTCGAGACTTTGTTCATGTGTGCAAAGAGTCTCGCCAAGTACGTAGCAAATGAAAACTCGCTTTGCTCTTTCTTTTCTTTTTGTTTCGTTTCTTTCCTTTTTCTTTTGCCATTGCCGTTGCCGTTGCCGCTGCCTTTCATTTCATTTTCTTTCTTTGCAATTCATTTTTCATGTCGCCATCGTGGTCGTGGCCCTTGTGAATGTCGCTGCCGTTGTCGTTCTCGCTGTCGCTAGCTTTGCTTTAAAGCTTTTCGTAATCCTTTTAGAAATTACGTTTCTCTTTTCAATATTATGTTTTACTCCTGTGCACTGGGCCACATTGTCAATATTTTGAACAATGAGCTGAGCTTGGCTGGCTAGCGAAGGAGCTGCTCCGGATGTGGTTGTCGCCATGGCCAAGCATTAATCTTAAGCGCAATGCCACTCACCTGAGCCCTAAGCACGGTGTTTCTCGAGGCGATAGAAGCTTGCAAATACCCAGGGGCAGTGCCTTTTAGTGTTTGGATTTAGCTGGCAGCAACAACAATAATACAAAACTACAAGTTACAGGCGCCATAAGGAGTCATAAACCACTCAGTGGCCAAGTGAAAATACCGCAAATATTTGCCGCTAACCAACTCGCCAGCAAAATCTCACTCCATCTTCTAGATTTCAATGTATGTAGTACTACTTCTCACTAGTTCCCACAAACACACTCCTGTTCCCCAATGTCTTTCTCGCACTCGCCCGCTCTCGTCTGAGTTTGGTCGGTTTATATGTGCTTTACTCTTTCGCCTTTTGATATATGGCTAAAGCCATCGCATCCACCTTTCCAAATTGCCTTTTTTTGGGTAGTGTGAAGCGACGACGTTACGTCCTCAACAGCCTTGGCAGTTGGTTCTGGCTTGGTTTGTGCGGGTAAAACCGAAAGTGCTGCCATTTATTTTATTGCCACCTTGGCGAGAGCTGTTGCGGCTCTGACTGCGGCTGCAGCTGCTTCGTTTGTTCAGGTGGACAGCTCCACAATTCGACACACAGACAGACGGACGGACGGACGGATTGGCGAACCGACAGTCGAGGCAATGAGTAAAAACTTTGAAAGCTGCCATAAAATAAACGGAAAAACGGAGTGACCCAAATGCTGTAGTGTTCGTATTTTTATGCTATTTGGATTTCTGGCTCGCCATTTTTATGATGGGATTTTTAACGAAATTTGCTTGTCTAAATTGGAATTGGAATGGATGGGAAGAAACCACAGTGTTAGTAAGGTTAAGCTACTCATCAGCTGTTGGTAATCCACACATTTACCTTTCAAACTCTGTCAGCAATTGAGCCAGCAATTCCCAATCCATAGTCCGCAGTCCCCAATCCCCAATCCCCTATCTCAATGTGAATTTCAAGCACTTGCCAGCTCATTATGGCCAAGTTCCAAGCCAGGACATTTTGGCTCATCCCGATCATTGGGTCGCTGGCATTTCGAGTGGCAATTTCACAACGTTGGCACTTAATGCGGCAATCCTTGGCTGAACTCAGCTGAACAGTCGAACAGCTGTGCGGCATTCAGCTTAATTGAAAAGCAATGTTCCTACATAGTTTATGCTTAAAATGCGATTACATTAATTTCACACACCACAAAACAGATGACAAAGTCAGCACTGGGACAATACAAAAGGGTTGTCCGGACTGAGACCGGAACGTTTGCTTGTCCACAAGCTCCAAAGTAGTCCAAACTTGTTGAGAAAACTCAAAAGGACAACACACGCACACATTTACTGAGTGAGAGAAACCATATACTATATATATATATATATATATATGTACACATAGATGGGGAAAGAGTCATCTCACATGGAGACACGGCAACCACTCGAAAAGCCACTCAGTCAGGTGTTAAAACTAATTTACGACAATTTGACCAACAAACAACAATGGGTTTTGCCCAGCCTTGCGAGCCTGCGAGACCCAGTGGGTGTGACACATCAAGTGCCACACACAAACATACTTGCACATATTTCACACATTTCCTGAAAAGGGTGCACACATTGACAGCATAAGGCCACCCAGATTCCGACCGCAAAGCTTCTAAATCGATCCAGAAACCAAGTTCGGACAAAACTCAGTTTCAGATTCAGATTCAGATCCATCCTCAAGTCTAGCAGGCAACCAACCGCAGCTTATCCCATTTGCAGTATTGCAGCATATTGCTTAACGCTGACAGCTGTTGTGCCCAGTTATAGACCGAATAAGTTGAAGCTTTCAATTCGAAAATGTCTGAAGAATTAATCAGACCAAAATTAAGGGAATAAAATACGAGAATATGTATGCAAAGGTGAGCACTAGCTAGTTAGTTGATAGCTGGTAGCTGTGAGTAACGCAATAAACCATATAACCTAACGAAATGCAATTCATTTTGCCTCAATATTTGCAGAATCATTCCCAAACAATTTGTGCGTAATTAAAGCTGTTACGCACCATTGCTTGCTCTACGAGTGTGAGAACAGAAGGGGCAAAGCAGATTGCAGATTTGCGTTAATGATTGTTGCTAAAATTTCAAGGTACCACAATTAGTATGCATTAACATTGATAAATGAAGAAATTAGCTCTACTTTGACGTGTTAAATACTAATTGATAGCATTGCCAGTAGAAAAATAATTTCATTCGCAGCATACTGAACAAATATAGTCGGTATATTAAGCACAATTCTTGGCTTTTCCAATTCTAAATTTAAAGAGTTCGTCTATCCCGTTGACCGCCCCATCCACTGCAAATGTGACGATCGCAAACATCGTCTTGGGCGAAGGACTTGCCCAAAGTGCTTCTAAGTTCGGCATCGTAATTGGCTTTCTCTTGGATCAACAAGCTGCTCATCTGATTCCGCCTGGCTGCCTTTGCTAGTTTTTGCAAGCTCTGCAGCTCCATGGTCATAGGACGCAATAGTTTAGCTCGAGGTGCATTGAAGGGCGGCGTCTCGGTGCCATGACACTTCATCCAGTTAACAATACTAAAAAAAAATGAGAAACTTAGAATAATTTATTCTCAAACGACTTTTTAGAGATTACGTCTGCTTACAAGTTGCTCATTGTAATAAATGTGTTTAAAGTATTTTATTAAAACAAAAGAAAATAGCTCGTAAAATTATTAATGTATGAGTTGGAGTTCTGTCTCTGTATGTGAGAGAAAACAAACTGCTTGAAATTTATACAAATTAACAGCTACGCTTGCTGCGTATTAAAATTGTTTTAAATATGTATATGTATATTGCTTTAAATTGTGATAAGAAACCATTAAACATCTTTAAGCTTACAGTGTAGACAAAAACAGAGTAACCCTAAATACACTACTTCCGACTCCTGTGCTGCGTGAGCTTCTCCTCACTCATTCATCTGGACGAGCGCCTAATGAATTGCAAAACCATCTCAAACAACGCAAAAAAAAACACCCGCAACACTAAAGGTAAAGTCATTATATTATACATTTGGCCTAATGAGATTTTTTATGGTGATGATGGCCACCATAGTGAGAGTGAGAAAAAGAAATGGTGAGAGGGAGAGTAATCTCATGAGTACGGGAGAGAGACACGCGAGCTTCTGTCTTAATTATTCACAATGAACGAATATGGCATTAAATCTAAGTTGAACGGCGACCAGACATTTTGACACCTTTATAGCTCAATAAATTGGACGCTATTTTCGAGTATGTGGAGAAAAGAGAAAAAACAAAAGAAACTGGTTCATTAGAAACGCGATAGGGATTTGATTTCGTTGTTGATTACACACGGGTAGAATGTAAGGAGGTATGCGCTCGGACTTCGGTTTTTGAATTGCCTGAAACGCAGCGCTTTAAGGTTAAGAATCATCAGAGAGACTTTTCAGACTCGCATTGGTGCAATTTGAGCTGAAAGGTCGTAAAACACCGACTCCTGTAGTATGTTGCAGCACAGACGGTTAGTTGTTCGTTGGCAGAAGGGGCAAACAGTTTCGTTAGCCAGCCATTAGACGAATCCGTGGCTAGTCATGGCCATGGCGAAGCCATTCACCAACCTAGCTGGCTGTTTATGAGTAATGTTTTAATTTCAGGCTTGCGAATTGAACTCGTCCTCATTCTTGGCATCGCCGTCGTCTCTTGTGGTTTGTTTTGCCCCTTTGGCACGCAATTGCATGTTAAATGCATATGATTCCTCCGACTCCAATGCGAAGCCAGGCTGCTCGCCTAATATGCGAAAATTATGGGTTGTAATTTAAGAGGTACTTTTGCTTATTTTTTAATGACATTCCATGTTCATACGAGCACATTAGAATTTAGTTTCAAGCTCCCATTACCTGAGTCTACCCGCATGCATATACATATATATAATGTATATATATATATATATGTATATATATATACATGTTTGCGTGTCTATGTTTGTCTGTTTACATGTTTGTGAAAACACCTAAGTGATTAGGCGCAAGTTGATGTCGTTTAGAGGCATGCACATAAATTAATGACGTCTGCACTTGAGTCCCTATACCATGGACGTATGAAAATATTCCAGAGAACACTACAGTATAAGCAAGCACTTTGTTATAGTAATCTATGTATACGATGCTGATTAAAGAAAGATAAATATGGTACAAGTGATTAAATATTAATAGTATACAAAATAATGATTATTATTCTTAAATAAGTTTTTTTTATCTTTATTATTAAACATACTTAGGTGCTGCATCATTCTCAATTCTGAAATTCCGCAAAGATATTGAAACAAATATCGACTCAACGCTTAACACTTATTAACAATATGTTCAATTGTTATATTCGTATTTCCTTAAGTTTAATTTTTATCAGAAACTGTGTCTACGAATTTAAATAAATAATTTGTTTAAATAACTGTAAATAAAGAAATACACGCATTTTATGGTACATATTACACATTTTAATTTAAAAGAGAATGTAAGCTATTTCCTTTGCAATACATTTTAAACTGCGGGCCTGAAAATATGCAACAGTTTTTGTATTCACTTTTGCATTTCATTTTAGACGGCGACCATGTTGCTTTTTGTTACCCCTTGCGTTTCCGCCGCTGCACGTAAATTGTTGGTTTGATATCACATTCTGAAATTCAGAATCTGAATGGAATTTTTCTTGTTGAAATATTTTATTTTACTCAGTATTTTATTAGATTTTTATTTGATTCGGCTGTTGTTTGTTCCTTTATCAGTTTTATTTGTGGGCAAAATTAAAACATTTTTCAGAGCTTGTGATTTTTTGTAACTTATCGAAATTACAAAAAAAAAATGAAAGTAAGTAAATTATATTTTGTTCTAATTGTCAAAATCAAATAAAATTCAGATTTGTTGCTTTTATTTCTGATTATTTACTTTCTTTTGCTTCTAAAATTTATTTTTGTTTGTAATATTTGCAATTTTAGACACATCTTCTACTCTTCTATTTTTTTTCTCCTTTTTCTCTTGAGGGGAATTTTAAAAACGTTACGTTTAGATGCAGACCGATATTCTATTGAACTTATTTTTCGAGGAAACAAAGGAGAACACACTGAGATTAAATGATTAAATGCATATAATTTTTGGTAAAATTAATTCTTATGATAATAAATATTTAATGATAGATAGTATTTGTAGTAGAAGTATTCGAGGCTCCCATAGACTTTTCTATGTATTTGCTTTTAGATTCTTTTGCTTTTATTGCATAAACTTAAGCTTAACGCTTAACGCTTAACGCTTAACGTTAAGCTGACATCCAGCAATTTGGCCATAAATAAAAAATATTTTGTGTTTACTGCAAGTTGGTGTGTGTGTGTATAGTTATAGTGTGCGAGAGAAGGTCCTCACCTACCATCTGCATACAGAAGCCTTCGGCTTTTGTCTACCTCAATGTTTGTCGAAGATGCATCGACACCCAGGACGGGCCCGGGGCAGTGTTTAATCTGCTCTCGAATGGCGACACCGTCGATGTCTTGCATCGTCTTCCATATATATATATACTTGTACCTTATGCTAAGGCGGACGCAACTAGGCAGCAGCAGCCGCAGTAGCAGCAGCAGGCTTTTCAGAGAAAATAAGTGTTGTGCAAACATTTGATGGTTATAGAAATTTTGCAGCAACAGCAGCAGAATCATCAGCTTTGTTGCCTCCCCCAATCCCAGGGAAATAGGGCCATATTTGTCAAACTATGAACTAGGTTTCGTGACGGCAAAGATTGTTTAACACTTGTAATCATTCAGCCCGTGGGGAGGTTAACCATATTGACTAAAGCCCATTGAGGACTAGTCGAGGGCAACGCTACACTGCTTAATTCAAGACGAGAAAATATCACTAATTAGCCTGCTTCAAATGCAACCCCAGCGAGAGACAGTACTTTTATTATAATTGAGTACATTTACTTGGACTTGATTTGAATTTTCTGTCTAAACTCTTTCGGAATGATTTTTCTCAAAAAGAAACCGTATTAAAATTTCGTAAATATTTCAGTGAAAATCTTGAGTACAATTTGCAAAAACAAACACACACACACACACACACACACACCAACAACAAATTAAGGTTTATCAAAATTTTCGGTATACCCGAGACCATGGATGTCCTCTCAATAAATCAGCAGATATATATCCGTCGATCCGACGGTCGTGTGCATCTGGCAGGCATCATCAAATTGGATGGCAGCAGCAAAAACCTTGTGACCGTGGAGTGGCGTGAGGGCGAACTAACCCGTGGCAAGGAAGTCGCTTTGGATGCAATCATTGGCCTCAATCCGCAGATCTATGGAACGCCTTGCAACAAACGAGGAGCCGCATCAGCTCAAGCCAATGCTATGGTGTCCATAGCTCCGCGGCCGGCCAATCCACAGCTCCATCTTCCTAACCTGAATGGTTTCATTGTGCCACGCCTTGCTGCAGGCAGCGCCGCACAATCGGCTGTGGTAACTGCCACGCCGCGACAGACCGTACAACTGAACATCACTCAGGATGATGTTGTGCACAAGATGGAGCGACTTCGCATGCAACGCGAGTGCCGTCGTCAGCTGAATAGTCAAACACGAGCGCTGCGTCAGTGGTGCATGAACTCGTACTCGGGCAATCCGAATTGGGAGGTCGCACGCATGCTGCATCTGTATCGCCTCGAAATGGATTTACAACCGGCGCAGAGTCTGGCTAGCCGATCCAACAAACAACATCAGATACTCGTATGTGTGCGCAAACGTCCGCTAAATCTGCGAGAGCTGAAGATGCAAGAACTGGACATGGTAAGTGTGCCGCACGAAGAGTTGTTGGTGGTGCACGAGCCGCGCAAGCAAGTCACGCTGGCCAAGTTCCTGGAGCACCATCACTTTCGTTTCGACCACACCTTCGACGAGCATTGTAACAATACTCAGGTATATGAGCGCACGGCGCGCCCACTTGTGAGACATATCTTTGAGGGCGGCATGGCCACGTGCTTCGCCTACGGCCAGACTGGCAGCGGAAAAACCCACACCATGGGTGGCGAGTTTATGGGCAAACAGCAGAATTGCCGCGATGGCATCTATGCCCAGGCTGCCAACGATGTATTCGCCACGCTGTTGTTGCCTTGCTATGCTCGCCTGGGACTTACTGTAAGCTGCAGCTTCTTCGAGCTGTATGGCAGTCGGGTCTACGATCTGCTTATGTCGGGCAAGCCGCAACTACGTGTGCTCGAGGATGGCCAGCAGCATATACAAGTGGTGGGACTCACCGAGGAGCCAGTTCAAAATACCAATGATGTGCTCACGTTACTAGAATTGGGCAACAGTGTGCGCACCTCTGGTCAGACATCGGCCAACTCCAAGTCGTCACGTTCCCATGCGGTTTTCCAGATTGTATTGCGCTCGGCAGCCCAAAAGAGTCTTCATGGCAAGTTCTCGCTCATCGATCTCGCTGGCAATGAAAGGGGTGCGGACAATTGTTCCGCCAATCGGCAGACACGGCTTGAGGGAGCGGAGATTAACAAGTCTTTGCTGGCCCTGAAGGAATGCATTCGTGCCTTGGGTCGCCAATCGGCGCATTTGCCATTTAGAGGCTCTAAGTTGACGCAGGTGTTACGTGATTCATTTATTGGTGGCAAGAAGGTTAAAACCTGCATGATAGCCACCATCTCACCAGGCTTGCATTCAGTGGAGCACACGCTCAATACTCTACGCTATGCGGATCGAGTTAAGGAACTAACGCCACAATTACGCAAGAAAGGCGCAAAGAAACCGATTCTTAATATAGAGATTCCAACAATTGTGCAGACCAATTCGCTGCCCGATATTACCAATCAGGGAAATCAATTAAATCGTGTTTCTTCCAGCGCTTCTCTCCCTGAAACTGAGCACCTTAACAATGATGTTTGGAGTGCTTTTAGTAATAATCGCGAACTAGAAGACGACAATTTGGAATACTTTAATCAAGCAACCGACGACTATTCGCCATCGCAAGCAAGAGATGCGAGTTCATCTCTAAAAACGCAACATTCTAAAACCAATTTCTAATGACAATGCCGCTGACCTCAATCAATTTTATACTCAATTTTTTATTTTTTGAGAAAAATCTAAATTATGCTAATGTATTAAAAGGAAAAACTATTTTTAGTAATTTTTGTTTCTGGTTGGTATTTATTTTATACAACTATTATGAGTGCCAACAAATTTGTCTTCCGATATAGAATTTCTATATAGGCTGCGAATTAGCAGAGCACGACACAAAATATAAATTAAACAATAGAAAATTACAAATATTTATAACGTTTATGTTCATTTTATTTGTGTAAGGTTTAAATTCTCATTAAATATTAATTTTTTGTTGACTGTTAATTTAAGATGTTATGTTTTTCCAGAAAGAACTTTTACTTAATTTTGAAATTTGAAAACAAAGTTTAGTGAACTGATATTTTTTTTAAATGAATTCCATTCCGATATAGGCGATCTTCATACGCAACATACTGAATTAAGTCGCACTGAGTCGCAGGTTTCTCGCAAAAATCACTTCCATTGCTTATATCTTGAAAATTAAAAATTATTCAAAAATCAACATTATTAAGTATTTTGCTTTGAAATTTCTCATTGAATGCGTCTGATGTCAAATGCGACAGTGAGCAATTTTCTGTATGCCTTCCCGCACTAACTTACCCGCTACTCAAAGGGTAGAAGGGTATTATATTTATGTTTGCAGGAGATGTATGTAAAGAGTCATCTCTGATGAAATAAAGTTGTGATCAGATAACAATTTTAGAAGTTATTCAGGAAATACTTTTCTATAGAAATAAATGCCGACTTACAATCTGATATATTTTGTGCTTTATGGTATATTTTAAATGTACCATTTTAACAAGATACTGAATACAGCCTTTGATATATTTGAGTATTTTTGAGGTGTACTAATTTGGTATATTTTAAGTTTTTCCTGCGTGTCTTAGCTGCATTTCTGCGACAATCTGGTATATTTTGCACTCTATTGTATAGTTTAAACTGGGTACATTATTAATAAACCGAATATAGATTTTGGTATATTTGTATAGTATATTAATTTGGTATATTTTAGGAATACTATCACACTGTTTTGCTTTTATTTCAAATGGGTAGCGGGTAGCTCATAGTCGAGCTCACACGACTTGTTTTTAGTATATATCGTTACTAGAAATTTATTGGGAGCCGTCTGAATGGCCATCTGAGTATTGAATTGCATCGTAATTAATATACCATTTATTATCGCGTAGTTGAAATCATCTTATAACAACAATATATTCTGGTTACAAAATTCAAGTTCTTATTGCGACTCACATATTATCAATCTCGATTTTTAGAACTGATAAACTTCGAAATCGATGATAAACGGGAAGAGCACGTTCCAGAACACGAGCTTCGATTTATGGTATAATTGTTACCGTAATGTACTTGAGCAGCACAGCATTTCATCTCTTTAAATGGAAAAGGCTGGCGAGCCACTGGAATGGAAATGACCAGTTAATAAGGAATTTATTTGCGGTCATGTGCGGTGTAAGATTAGTGTGTGACTATAATCTCCCGTTGGTATCAGAGACGTCGATTTCTTCGCCTAACAAATGCATTCCATCGTCTGGCATTACAGAGGCCATATGTTGTTAAGCTGTGGCGACGAGCAGGTGTTATCAAGATATTAAGCGGTACAGTAAAAGAAATAATGGAACTGTCTCTTCTTATACTCTATGGGTAGAAGGGTATTATAACTTTAAGCCGACAGGAAATTGTATGTAAAGATATATTCTTCATTTATATCAATGTATAAGACTAATACAAATATTAAAAAAAACATCTATCTGGTATATCTATATTGTGTTGTATCCTCTTGTTGTAATCTTTTTCCGAAAAATTGCTTAAAGATACAAATTTACGTAAAAGTTAAATATGTTAATGAATATATATTCTACAAATACACCAAAATACCGCAAAAATATTTCAAAATACCAAAAGCTATATTTTGGTAAATCGATATTTAACTACTTCAAAAGTAGTCCATAGAGTACAAAATATACCAGGTTTTCAGTCAAAACAACTATCAATTTTAGGGAAAATTTGAAACAAATTTCATCTGCGTGCAAACATAACAAGTGCTCTATCTCTTATAGACTCTGAGATTCAGTATTTCATACGGTGAGACAGACACACCGCCAACGCACAAATCATACTTGATAATCAATATAATTGTTGTGTTATTCAGTGGGAGCGTTTGGTGAGTGTCTATTCAAAATATTTCCTATGCTTTATGGAATCTCTTGTATTCGTTTGCTTGACGATTTAGTTGGCTGTTAAATTGAGCAATTTAACTATTCACTTCCCTAAACATACATATTCCCTTCTTATGTGATATTCGAATTCGAACTCACACTCATAAAGGCAAATATTTTCCGCATAGTTGCGCATTAAGCCAAAAACTTACTTTTCCCTTCAGTTTTTTCTTCGACAATGTCGAGAATATTGCGCAAGGCGATGTTGGGGACAGGGCGGCGCAGCCAACGGAGCTAACAGTGACAGCTGTCAATATACAATATTGAGGATTATGATGGTAAAGACACGTCTTACGAAAAAAGCTTTGTGTCAATATATTAAATTATGGCTTAAAGGCTTTACTTCGGCGACTTAGTGACGACGTTCAACTTTTTGGCTTTTCGCACAGCGCGCCAATCCGTAAATAAATGTAATGTCAAATAGAGGGCAGGTGAGGTCGTGATTAGGTGGGGAAGGAGAGGCCAATGCATAGGTAGGTGACAAAAATTTTGATACTAATTAAAGTTTTTGCAAATTTAATTTGCCTAAAAGGCAAACACACATAAATTGCCATTTAATTTGCACAAGAGTCATTGGCTCTATAGATATGAATAGTAGAAGAACATTTGCATAATGCATTCGACTGTAAACATTTTCATTTGGTTATGCAACCAGACAAATACTTCCATCACTGTGCTGTGATAGACCAACAAACAAAACAAAATATTTGTTTATAAAAGTTATGCAGCACTTGCAACTTTTGCCATTAACATTAAAATCCAATTAAAATTACTTTAATCAACTAGAATGCAGTCACGCCGGCCACAACAACGTTCGCTGTCTCTTTCTCCTTCTAACTCTTCGTCTCTTTTCATTTCTATGCTATACTCCTATCTTGAGTTTTTTTTTATAGCATCCTCTTGAAGTTACTCATACGCCAGGAGCGCCACTCACCATTTACCATCCAGCAAATAGCGGTGTTCAGTGCGACGTAACTCAAGTTTAATAAACGTGAAGAACTTGCAAAGCTGATGAAGGGAAATCTTTTTTAATTAAAAAGCAACTGTTTACCACCATATTACGGACACGCCCACCGCTGTCTAGATTCCGCCGCTTTTAATTACATTTTTTGTGCTCACATTTTACTTGAGTTCATTTTGCTTTCTTTGCACTGAAGTCATAACTTTCATTTTGTCTTAGATTTTTTTCCGCCATTTTCCTAAGCACATTTGCGCCTGTATATTAGACGATACTATTTTTATCATTACGTTGTGCATAGCTATCTCCGACTTGGTTAATTATGCTTTTCTAGCGATATATTTAAGTGTAAGTGACATTAAATTAATCTTTTGTATTAAGCTTTAGTTAAATGGTTACTGAAATTGCTCCTAAATAAATCAATAAAGCTGCTCATAAGAACTGAAATAATAAAATTGATTTCTGGCGTATTTTATCTGATTTGTAGACTGATTTTTGTTGCTTTTATTTGACAAGAGATATTTTTGCCGCAGGCTGTGAATGCCACGCCCACTTGGTTGGAGACTTCAAGTGTGACAAGTGTCACGGCGAACGCAATGCGAAATGAGTCGTACAATTTGTCATAACTGCGAGGGACGATGAAATAAAGTTCACAGGCATCAAGAAGCAAACATTATTCGATTTAGGAGCAGCCCAAAGCTCGTATGTAGGAGAGCAAGACTAGGTCGAGGTCGCCACGAAACTGCCACGAGGTTGCCACAAGGCAATCAGCTGCAGGATTGGCATAAAAACATTTGTCTCGCGCACATTTCACACGCTCTCTCATCATCTCTCTCTCTGGTTTGCGCGTTTCATCTCACTCATTAATGAGCTGTCAACAGTCGTTGGAAAAATGCCTTGAGGCCGAACAATTTGTCGTGAAAGTTTCATTAGCCGTTGACTGTCTGACGTTAGCCAAAACAGTCATGAGCTTTGCAC
This sequence comes from Drosophila nasuta, assembly GCF_023558535.2. Lineage (NCBI taxonomy): Eukaryota > Metazoa > Arthropoda > Insecta > Diptera > Drosophilidae > Drosophila > Drosophila nasuta. The sequence continues at coordinate 1,458,769 of NC_083457.1, forward strand.
TTAATGAAGCAACGAATTGACACAATTATTTGAAATAAGCCTTGGATTTTACAACTCATTAATTTTGCGGCATTAATTCGGACGAACAGCTGTCACTATGATAGAGAGCATGGCATCGAAGTCCTTTCATTACAATTCCAAAGAAAAGCCCAATTGAATGGAATTTCAAGAACCCTTTACATCTTTTGTGTCGATTCAAAAGTTTCATCAATTAAATACATTTATTATTATTGCGGGCCGGAGTCAAAGTTGTTGCCTCCCCCTTGCTTTGTGATAAGCTAAATTTATGTTGAACAATACTTTCAACGGTAAATTCGAAAGGGTAAATAATGTAAAACAATAAACATGCGAACGAGAGATGCTACCTAGAGAGGAAGAGAGAGATGGTGATGAGAACAGCGGTTGTCTGAGACTGACTCTGAGTCTGAGAGCACAGATACGAGTAAAAACTTGACGCATTTTTATGTGTTCACTTTATTACATTTTGACAAACAAAAACTTTGCTACTAGAATTTTACCAACACTCTCCGTCTCCGTCTCCGTCACAGTCTCAGTTACAATAACAGTTACAGTTTCCGCCTTGGTTTCCTCTTGTCTGGCATATGTATGTGCAAAAACACACCCACACATACGATGTTGTATGAATATCTGTAGTGGTCCCCCTAGAAAACATCTCGAGTTGTACTACAGTTTATTGTTGTTTGGCTAAATTATGTTGTACTTGGATCACTGTAGAAATGGCTCTGGTAAATACTACAAAACAGGAACAACAACTGTCTGCAGTGCGAGTATCGTAAAGCATCAAAAACTTTGCAGTCACCGGGTGCTATCAAGTGAATTTGTAACAGTAAAAAGAGTCAATAAAGTTTCACAGCTCATTGTTCATTGTTCATGATACACTTGGGCCTTCCGTATTGCCCCATCCCCTCTTCTCCTTCCCTGTTCATTACTTTCGATGTACTTTGTCGCATCTGGCGGTTGCAAAGCTGTAGGAAATCAATATGAAATTTATGAGGCCACAAAAGTTGCCTTCCGCCTCCAAGGCCGCTTTCAGTGCAAGGTCAAGTGTGCAGCGACAAATTAAAATTAAAAATATTATACACTTGTCCTATATACTTACAATTCCATTGCGCAGCCCTCTGCCTCCTCTCTCTTGGTTTTTTCGTTCTGATATTTTTTCGTAAGTAGAGTGAAAGTCACGCGATTCACTCAAGTAGTTTTCATTTAATTACTGTTTGGCTGGTTTCAAGCAATTATATTCGTAATACTCACACTCATGGCAAAATATAAAGGAACACAGCGAGCCTGGCATTTGATATTGATTGCTGCATGATGAATAGTAAATAATGAGTACTCGTATTCGTTCTCGTACTCGTACTTTAATTGCAGTTGATATGAAAGCGTATACCATTGAGCAATAAAAAAAAGTTTGTAAAACCGCTGCGAATAATAATAATTAATGAAATGTCAACGCTAATTAATATTTCTTGCATGATATTGTTTTACTGGTAATGCGACAGCACAAACAGTTCAGCCCAAATTACATAATCTTTGTACAACGAGGAACGAACTCAAATTAGCCTGATGCACTATAATTCTAATGGTTTCTTTGTCCTCTTTGGACTGAGTGGATACTTATTTTTAGGGTAGATAAGTATTCACTCTTAACTAAGCTAAAGCTGCTAATCCTTTCGCTCCGCTGCACTCGCATAACTCTTACATTCACATACAGTTTCATATATGCGTGAAAATCATTTGCCTCTCGCTTCCCTGACATCGCTGCCATGAATGCGCCCCTCTGATTTTGGTGGCAACGAATTTAGTTATTATAAGAGCATAATACACAAATATATCCTTCCTGCTGGCCGTCGCCGCACGTTGTCTTTCATTGCTGCTCCTCACTCGGTCTCCTGGAGCGCATTTGCATGTTGCTTGTTAAGAATGGCACAAGCAGAACAGACCACGAATTGTCGCTAATGGATAGCACATCGCGGGGCATATTACTTATTTCATATTTTTATTTCTAAATGTATAATTCAACGTAAATAAAGTTATGTTCGTCTTTATTAAGAATTTAATTTTTAAATTTTAATTCTTTTTTGTTTATTTATTTCTTTATTTTTATTTGTTTACTTCAGTTATCCTAATAATATTTTTCAATTTTTGCAAATAACATATTCATTTATGTATGTAAGCATCACTTTAATTTATTAATTTTATATTCTTCCTTAAGTTAGCTTATTAGTTATTATTAGTAATCATCCTAATGTGCGTTCCGAAAGTGGAATTTATTATCATAAGAAAACTGCTGTGCATTTAAAATCATCTTTAATCCATTCGAGGCTGACTCTAAAGTCAAATCGCATTGCTGATTGTACTTCACATAGTGCGTGGATTGACCTAATTTATATTAATTGTACAAATAATTAATATTAAAATTGTACAAATAATTCGGCTTAGTGTAAATATTTCTGTGTAAAAATATCCAAGTCATAATAATAATTAATTCAAGATACTATATTCAAATCAAATCTATCCCTTATATGTTTAATGTTCGAAGTTAACAATTAAACACATGACAGTTTTCTTTTCTATTTAGGTATTTTATAGTCGATCACTTCATTCTGATTTGCATATGTGATATTTTGTTGTTGCTGTTGACACTCGACAGAGCTTTTTGGCAAAAATTGCAGAAAAAGTAAGCTGCAGAGTGGAATAACCGAAGGAGGGGAAGGAGCGAGAGCGAGAGAGAGAGGGAGAGGAAAGCATAGAGTGTGAGTTTGGCAGACATGCATAATTCAAAACGTGGCGGGAATATTTTTGTGTTGCTTCGTACTTCGTGTGGTCGCCACTTTTTATGTTGGTAATTCGACGATGGGGACGCGTGCTAATGTGTGAGTATGTGTGCTTGTCCTTGTGTGTGGGTGCATGTGTGTATGTGTGTGTGTGTGTGTTAACGCAATTTTCGTTGAGCAAAAAGAAAAAAGCAACGTTTCTCGCCAACTACTTTGCTGCCTTCGCCCGCTTGTTTGACATATTTTTCACACAACGTCTGCTTGTTAAATTGTTGGCGGCAATTTTGAGGTTAGCGTGACACCAAGACCCTCACTCACATACACACACACACACACACACAGACACATACAAACACTCATATGGTAATGCAACAAAGTTGATGTTTGTGTAGTGCTCAGACGGTTGTCGTGGCTGGTTTTGTTGTCCGAGTCACAGAGTGTGATCACTCTCGGCGTTGACTTTATCTCACATTTTAAGACCACGCTTGTTTACTGGTTTTCTATAGGTTTGGAATTTATTATGTGTGCATTCAAAGCAGCCGATTACGTGTACACATGTATACAAAATATATTTGTTGCAAATTTTAATTTTATTTGTATTTCATTTAATTCATATTTCTTTTCTACACTCATATCCAGAGTCTGGATTCCAGACATTTAAGCACTTACATACGTCAAGAAGAAGAAATCGATAATCATCGAACATAAAAAACATTTTATAAAAGCAGTGTGACCGTTTTCTAATTATATTATTAAATTATTCAAAAGTTTACGTTATTGTAATTTTGATTGCGTTTTATAGCACTGTTAAACTTATAACTTGTATATATTTCAGAAATTCATAAGAAGTATTTACTTTTACGTTTCCAATCTAGTTATTTTTCAGAACTTTATTTTTAGCACTGTCAGTGGCAGTGAAGCATACATGTAAATTGTGTTTATCTAACGGAAATTTTCGAATACTTTCCATATTCTGGCACGCAAGCTGTAGGTAACTGTTTGCATGTTTGCCACTTGACGGGCTAATGCAGCACGATTTGGGTTAAGACAAAAGGCGTCCATGAAAGTGGGCAGTAAAAGTACTTTCCAGTTAAAATGGACAGTAGATTAGATTGAGTGGCTAATGTCAGATAATTAACCTTTTTCGTCCAAACATATTTATATCAGAGCACAAAGGGTGGTCGACCTACTCCACATTTCAATTTCGCAAGAATCTTAACTCACATTTTATCTATAACATATTTATTCAAAAGTAAAATGTACAATAATTGGTCTCATTCTAGTTGCATGACTCTAATCCTTTACTTATAACATGTGCAATAAGTAAAATGTTTAAATACAGAAAACATTTAAAAGTGCTTAGGTTGTTGTTCAGTTGTGAAGGCAGCTTTCAACTTAAATAATTTAGCATGCAAAAGTATGCAAGCTGCCAAACATTTATTGTCTCCAAAATTGAAAGTACGACAAATGCAGGATAACAGCAGGACAACTGCTCGATTATTAGTGAAAGCATTTGCAAGAGAAATGTAATGGCAAAATGAAGTTAGAGACTGTAAACAAATACAAACTGTCAGTTCGTAATTGCAAAACAAACAGGACGTATTCGTATACTTAATATGCAGTTTGATTTAAAAAAGATGTGGTCACAAATATATTTTTGGGTAATTCTAGTTGTTATAGTTCCTTTCATTTTTGTGCATCTCAAGAATTTCTTTCACTTTGCTTTAGAGTAGACATCAAATCTGTGGTGTGTTGACAGCGAGGAGGGACAGCGACAGCTCGAAGTCTGCTATAAATCAGGGTCTGCCGTGCATTAATCTCTCAGCAGAGCGAGCTGCCGCCACTGCCGTTGCCACTTTCAATCTCTGACCAAATCATTCCCTCAATCAGTTCAAGTGCTAGCCATCTACTATGCCAAAACTCCTCCATTTGCCTTGCCTGAGGCAAGTTGTTGAGTTGAATTGAGTTCAGTTGAGTTGAGTTAGATTCTGCAGGCGGCACTTGGCAGCAGTTTCAGTTACAGTTGAAGCTGACTCGGTTTGGGGCTTCTGCAGCTTCAGTTGGAGTTGCAAAGTGCATTAGACAAAGTAATCGATATACATTGCTGGCCTCAGCGACGAAATAAGTTTTTAAAAGGATCTTCTTTGCGCACTCAAGACTCTCTTCGATGCGGGGATGCTTTAAATCTTATTTGTTGCTAATTTTAACTGGCTTTAAGAATTTATCCTAATTCCGTGTACAATATGCACGATGTACATATGTATATACTATCATACATAGATAGATACTTTCTTGAATGTTAGCTACATTTGCACATTAATGGGACTTATCAGTTTCAAATTGAAATATTTGCACTTGGATGAATCCGCACGCGTTTCCTTCCGGTTTTGTTGTTGCTGTTCGTGTTGCTGTGCTGGAGAGGCTTGTTTACCTCCCACGATGTCTATATGTCTGTTTGTTTATGTGTCTGTTTACTTTGAGTGTGTATAATTTGTGACTATGTGTATGTGTGTGAATGCACACACACAGACGCTCATATATCTATTCGCCGTGCTTATCGAATTTGCGTAGGCAACAGAGGAAGAGCTTTCTAGCCGTTTTAATGCCAGGTAAGGTAAACACTTACGAAATGAATTAACTTTAAGCCGCAAAATTTGTGCCCGTGTGTGGCTCTCACATTCTCTCAAATCTCTATATCTACATAAGTGTTGGTGTGAGTGTGTCTGTGTTTGCTTTTGTGTGCGTTAGCACATAAATGCTGGTAATTGTTTATTTACATAACCTGACGTGAGATTAAAGACGCTTTGATTAACGATGCACAGCCTCGCAGAATTAAACTGTATACATTAAATTTTGACAGCCAACCATTTTAGATGACATTCGCAGCAAGGTAAAGCCACAAACACACACATACATAGACACACACAGATTCCATTTTCTATGTTGGATGAGTTCTTCAAAAGTTATTATTATATTATCATAGACAGCTTCACATAATAACATATGCCTCTGTCAATATATAGCATACTTCTACGAAAGCAAACATCTCGAAACTATAATTTAAGCCATAGACGGCAACTCAGGGATGGATGATGGAGATGGATAGAGAACGAGGTATAGAGGTGGAGAGGAAGGAAGACGAATACGGCAAATTACAAGTTTTTTTCTCTACTAAAATACACAAATATTTTCTTCGTAAACTTTTACGTACGCTGGGAACTTTGTAATTTCTCGGATTTTTTAGAATTATTTTTTTTCTGCTGCTGATTTAATATGCGGCCGGCACTTTTCTGCACAATTGCGAAAACAAAAATTTGACTTTACTTACTCTGCGACTGCGGCGAGGCGAGGGGAGGCGGGCAACTTATGCAAATGACTTATACAGCACATTTCTCTTGTGATCCCCAATTCCTTGTCCTTTTTATTTTTCTTCGCTTTGCTCTGTTTTCGCTCTAACGAAAGGCGAAGTCAAATAAATGCGAACTTTTGTTAGTTTGGCTTAAGTGCCGTGGCAAAGGTTGGCGGCAGCAATTGCTGGACAGTAAATGGCAAAGAGAGGAGAAGGACGTGTAGGAGGATTTTGCAAGGGTCAGTTCTTTAAAAGCGTCATGGGAGCTTTGTTTTAGTATTGGCCATGGCACGGGATGCGACGTGATGGGATGGGATTGGATGAAAAAAGAAGTTTCTATAAAAATACAAGCGCCATTGAGCTTGGTAGCATGCACAAATAACTCAAACGCCTTGGCTGAAAAATATTTTGCTGCATTTCATTTGCATTTCGCATTTTGGCAAAGGGCTGGCCCAAACATTTTAACAACTCTTCCAAGTATGTGAACAAAGAAACGAAAGAGAGCGCTAGATCAGAGACAGAACCAGAGAGAAGGAAAAGGGAAAAAGACACAGTTTGAAAATTTAACCACACATTGCAAATATCTCAAGACCCAGGCAGCCAATTTGTGGCCACTAATTCGGTCGTCTTGAAGTACTTGAGAGTACTGCGAAGTACGAAGTACGACAAAGTACTCGGTAGACTTTTAACGATGTCAAGGCAATAAACTTATGCCCCTATCCAGTTCTCTCTCTCTCTCTCTCTCTCTCTCACTCTCTTTTTTACTCTCTCTCTCTCTCTCACTCTTCGCTTCTTACTGATGTGCCTTTATCAATTACGTTGGCTTTTTAATGATTTCGGCTTTTGCTAAGAGCACAGTTGAGACCTTTGGTCCCGTCTCGCTCTCTCTCTCTCTCTCTCCCGTTTTCTTCCGCTTTTCAGTGATGTTCTTTGCTTTTCTTTCGCTGACAAGTGCACATTTTTCTTCCCCCTCCGCTCAGATTCTCCTCATCCAATCCAAGCAGCACTCATACGATGTTCGCTGTTTTATTGCGCAAGAAAAAGCAAACTTTGTGGTGCTTCTTTCGCTTTAAAAAAAACCTTTTTACATCATCTGGGTAAAGGTAGGGAAAGATGTTTTCATCTTTTTTTTTTTTTTCTTTTGAGTATCGACCAAGTTTGAAGAATGGTGCATCTCAATTTTATTTTTTTTTGTTTGCTCTGTTAGCTTTTCAAATTATTCAGCCGTAAACACTTCTCAAAGTGCCTCTTCGGCTTTTTTTTTTGGATTCTCTCGTCTCTCTTTCTACCGCAAAGTTGAATTTTTAATTAATTAGCTATCGTAATTGGTCGTATCAATGGATGTGCATGATTTCAATGACATTCGCTGCAAAACGACAAAAAAAAAAAAAATTCTTCGAAATTTGAATTTACTTTGCGAATTCATTAGAATTTATAGTAGCGTCACTTTTTGGCCGGTGCATGAATTCATTGAATCCTCTAGTCTATAATATGTTGTTGCTTTGATGTCAAAGCTACGACTACTGCAATACTACAAACAGCATTCGTATTTTATGATCTGCTTTCATTTCACTGATTTTCGTTTTGAATTTATCTTCTCTTTATGTGCACTGCTTTTTCAATAGAGCGCTTATCGCACTACGATAATCAGATACATATGCCGTCAAATATGAAAGTATTTATCACTTAATCTAGGCAGCCTGATGCTGGTGATGAGGCGGGGATCTGAGCTCGCTTCAGCTGTGTACATGAATGAATGCCTTCTGTGTGAGACACGTTTCGTAAATAAACACAAGGCTCAAATGGATGGCAACTTGTTGCAAATGCTTATCAATTAATAAAAATCATTGCCTACTTTTTTGCGTTGTCCTTCCCCCGGGGAATTCATTCATTTCATCTGCTCTCGCACATCTGTATTTGTTTGTGTGTATATGTATTTGTTTATGTGCTGAGGTTTTATTTATGGCCAGCGTTACGGTTTATCCCCTTCATTTATACCAATTTGAGGCAAATAGTTGCCATATGTAAGCAGCGGGCGGCCACAAGACTAACAAAACAAAAGATTCTCGGATAGTTTATGTCTGCGTTGGGATTGGGTGAAGAGCATTTAATTCAAATATAAGTGATTCATTTGCTTGCCTGATCTTTAGTTTAAACGATGCGGGCTGGCGAATATTTGGTATTGGTTGACGCATTTATTTTCACAAATAATGATTTCACAGCGAAAAATTATGCTCGTAAATAATGTTTTTGTTTATGCATGCAATAGCAATCGAATATTGTTAATTAAACAATAAAATCCATTACGAGTCATACAACACTTTATAAATTACATTTGAGTGGCTTCCTTTATTTGGATTGCGCATAAATTATCCGGTTTGTTTGCATTTACGAAGATTTTATAACATTTCTAAAAATGATACATACAAATCAATATATCTAAACGCGGAACTGACGATATTTTTGAGTTTTCCCAGTGATGCCAACCCACAGCAATTAGCCAACTTCTTTGGCCTTGTTTAATTGTTCTTGTCGCATACATAATAAACTAAACAGTACGAAAGTTCTCGGCCTGGAAGCAGGCCGAAGTAAAAGTGCTTAAGCACTTTCTGCCTCTCTAATTCACTTGGGGTCCGTAAAAGGAAATAGAATAAATTAATATTGGCCCCAAATGGGGCGTCGCCAGCTGTTGTCCGGGATTTCGGGTCGAACTTGTGCCGAGCCGGACCGGACTCCAGGCGGTCATGTCCAGTGCGTAATTAATAAAGTTATTACCTCCGACGGGCTCCCAGACTGGAAACAGCTTACATGTGAAGACCATTAAGTTGTAATTATGGCTAGTTAGCGATGCGGCAGCATTATTGCTAGCATTATTGGTGACCACTGGGGAAATCGGCGAAAATCGAGTCCAATTGCAGCTGCAACAATTGTGCGTTGATTGCAATTCGTTTTCAACTAATAATCTCAACTGGCCAGGTGATATGGCAAACCATAAATTACTTCTACATTGTCCGAATTGCTTATTTGACATTTCGCATTATTTAATTTGCAATTGAGAATTTTTTATGATTGGATTTGTCAGTATTTCAAATAGAAAATTGTTTAAATTTAATTATTTAAGAGTGATTAGAACTGATTTATTAATTTGAATAGAGCAAAATCATGTATTTTGTCAAGTGTCTCTCGTTTCCATAACAAAGAACATATTTGCAAATGCGAGTGTGTGATTTTAGGCAATGATAAATCAAAGCAGAACAAACAAACACATGTCGTATGCGTAATGCTTACATCTGGCAGCTGACAAGCTAATACAGCTTATTGAAAAATTATTGCATACTTTTCGGCACACATACAAAACGAGCCATTAGACAAAGAGCGAGAGAGAAGGGAGAGGCAGAGCTATCTATCTACTTGCAGTCTAATGATTTATGTCGCAACATTTCATTTATTGCACATAATTCGTGGTAAGCCAGCGCCCCTCGGCTTTGGCACTGGCTTCATTTATCTAAGCATTTGCAGCTTTCGGATGGCCGAAAACATTTGCTGAATAATCGAATGCCATTTTTTAGTGTCGCTTAAATAATATTTATTTACCAGCAACGTCAAAAGTAAAACTTGCACGTACTTCACCTTTGCTGCGTAGGCGAAGTAAACGAGCTAGACGAAGACTCTGGCGGGGAGTCTTGTCGTTAACATATTGTGGCATATTTATTTCTTTCATGCCGTCGCTGTCGCCATTCTCTTTGCACGTCAATTTCGCCAAGCCAAATACCAAAGTAGAGAAGAAAAAAAAAACACAAAATACCGAAAACAAAATGAGAGGCAGCCCAAAACGAACGAATTCCTTTTGTACGTGCCTGACATTTCATTGTTCAAATGTGGATGCGGGTGTTGCTGCTGTTTCTGCTGATGTTGGTGGTGTCGAAGGGGTGGGAGGGAGAGACACTGTAGTGCCCTCAATGGCAGCAACCTTCAAATGTCGCTTCTAAACTGAGTCGATGGCGTTGTCGATACATTTCCGTTTTGCTCTGGCTTCTCTAAATATGCGAGAGTATTCTTATACTGTCAGTTAATTTGGCGTATTGAAAATAAGTCAAATGGATTATTTCATCATTGTTCAATAATTGTTGTTAATATTACATCAAATAATATCAAGTAAATTCAAACTGACAGCACATTTCCTCCACTTTCGTTCTATGGTATGACAAACAACATTACGTATACGTATTTTTCGTTGTTTTGGATTTTGTTAATGAAACTTAAAAATATATAATATTAATGTATTAATAAAATGTGCTCACAAATAAATTGAAGTCTGAGAAAAAGTTGCAAAGTTGTTGTAAAAAATGTCATAAATAATAAATAATTGTAACATAAAAGATAATCTTGTAAATACTTTAAATTTTCTTCTTAACGACATTTAATTTTTAAAAAATGTAGGGTATTCCTCACACCGACTACATTCACTTATCAAGTTTGTTTTGCCTTCATTGTATTTGTGTATTTTTCTCGCTATCGCAATGTGGCATGTCAATTTATTTGTCAAAGAGAAAAATAAGGCAGGTAAAAGTGTAAGCAGGTAGAAAGAAAGGCAGCAAAGGAAGCAGCACTAACTGTAGCAATAGCAATAGGAATACGAATAGCTGAAACATAAAAGCGTCACACAGATACGAGAGCTTCGTCGAAGGCGAAAACAATGACAGACTTAAGTTGCTTCCCATTGAGGTATTTCGTATATGCGTTGGCGTGTGTGTAAGTTTTACGTGTGCACGTGTGTGTTTGTGTGTGTGTGCGGGGGCGTGACTCGTATGTCTAGGTCTAGTTGAATATGTATGTATCTGTGCGATGGCAGCTTTAAGCACTCGATGGCGATGCCTGCTAGCAAAGTAATCGATATTTATAGTTATGGTAATCACAAAGGAGACAAGCCCCAGCACATGGATGAGTATCACGTTTACCCAAAGATAAGAAATAACATCGTACGTTGGCATGAAAATATTTGCAGGCATATAAAATGTTGGTCTCAATGCCGGTTTGCCACTTTTCCCCAGAGGAAAGAGGAACCTATTTTGAATGTTTGCTTCCTCAATCTCCGCATAACATTCATGTTTTGCTTAATCCAAATATTTTTAAAGTGAACTGAGTTTTGTTTTATTTGGCAATGAATATTAGGGTGTTAAATTTTGCATGTTTTTTTGGCAAGCTTTGATCGAACTTAGTACGTCGACTAATAATAAAAACCTTTTATGTTTTGTACTCATTATTTTGATCCATTATTCACACTGATAAATATAGAGAAGTGTACTTCAATATGAAACTCATATGCTAACATTATTGTCACAGCGCAAGCCATTGTTGCTTAAGCCTCTAATGGATCAAAAGTATATAAATTACTCTGGCTTACCAAACATTTTGTTGTGATCATGACGAGAAGGCAAATCTGAAAATTTCCAATGATTTTAAATGTACTTCACTTGTCACCTTCGGTATGATACACAAAATTCATTAGTTACTTAAGTATTTAGTTATATTTGAGTACTTTACTTGGTTTTTTATTCAGTGTACTGAAGAAAAGTCATTTGCAGCTCTCATTCTGTTGACATTGACTACACATTGACGTGCTCGAGTTGCTTGAGCTCATTTTGCCGATAATGTGCTGCATTATTGACAGTTTATTAAATTGATTTCGTTTAGAATTTAACAAACATGTCATGCTGCATCGTCATCGATTTCATCAAGCTTAACTTCATCATTTAAGACGCACACACAAGTTGCCATAACAAAAGCAGTTCTTGTCCTTTCCCTCTCTCACGACTCGAATTTTCCTATAGTTACCCACACACTGTGACTTTTTATTGCATGTGTAAGTCTCGCTCTCTGTATATCTCTATCTGGGTGTGCGTACGTGTACGGGCCAAGTTAAGTGCTCATAAAATATTTGCAAATGTTTGTGCTGCGCTGCCAACACACGACACATTTTAAAGCACACTCACGGGCGGTGAAGCCTGTCGATTTTTGGATTCTAATGCTGTCAATTAGGTCTTGTAAATAGTTAAACGTTTTCCCAAACAATGCCTCATCATCAGACACAAGCTCCACAAAACTTATCATCTCCTGGCTCAAATAATATTGCCGCAAAAACTGTAAACTTCTTGTTTGCTTGCTCGTTCATGCTGTTTTTTTTTTTTTTTTGTTTTCGTATTTTTCATTTTTTATTTCAACATTTAGTTATTGGCTTAAAAGTGGTCAGAAAGTTCGCCTCTGTGCGTGTCCATAAGTAATTCTGTGTGTGCATTTGTCTGTGCTCCGTTTATATGTGGGCACATTTATCTATTTTCTCCTGTGGAACTTTTGCTTTTCCCCAGTTGTTTTTGCTGACGAAAGTTTTTACAAATTCATTAGCCAAAGGAACACATCACTTTACATTTGATATGCGAAAAATTTGAGATGCCACATCAAAAGTTTTCGGTGAAAACAATTAGAAAACAGACCAAACAGCTGGGGAGCCCCACGTGGAAAAGCTTTGCCGAATGTTTTCAAATTAAAGTTCACATATCAAATGAGAATATATTAGAGGATTAAGTAATAAAAATAAGTTTCTCGGGGATGCCACAGAAATCACTAGCGTTTTGAATCACTAGACGCCAAACCACTGACAAGTTTTCGACATGCGTCTGAAATGCCAACTATTTCAGGGAAGTGAAACTTGAAGTAAAATTTAAAATCTAGGAGCCATTAGGACTTTTACTGACTTGACTGAAAATTTGGTTGCGATCAGATAAAAGTTATTAAAGAAATACTTTTGTATGGGCAAAAACTGCTTGTATGCTTTCGTTTGTATGTATGCGTCTATGTATCTACATGCTCGCCTATATTGGTGTGTGAATGCGTGTGTAGTTTTGCAACGAAGATGAACACAACAATTGCTCGTGTCTTAGATGTTAAGAGTTAAATAGCTCATTCATAAAGATTGCGATGGTAATAACAGTACAAATACATTGCGCATTGATTTTTCAAAATGGGTAGCGGGTATCTCACAGTCGAGCACACTCGACTGTAGCTTTCTGACTTGTTATACCCGCTACCCATAGGGTAGAAGGGTATTATAACTTTGTGCCGGCAGGAAATGTATGTAACAGGTAGAAGGAGGCATCTCCGACCCTATAAAGTATATATATTCTTGATCAGCGTCAACAGCCGAGACGATATAGCCATGTCCGTCTGTCCGTCTGTGTGTCTGTCCGTCTGTCCGTCCGTCCGTATGAAACACTGGATCTCAGAGACTATAAGAGATAGAGCTATAATTTTTTTTCGACAGCATTTGTTATGTTTGCACGCAGATCAAGTTTGTTTCAAATTTTGCCACGCCCACTTCCGCCCCCGCAAATCAAAAAAATCGAATAACAAGCGTAATTTTAAAGAGTTACGAATTTTGGCATATACAATAATTACTATAGTAGTTATGATTCCTGAAAATTTTGTTGCGATCAGAAGAAAATTGTGGAAGTTATTAAAGAAATACTTTTGTATGGGCAAAAACGCCTACTTACTATGGGTCTGAGTTGCTTTGGCCGACAATCTGGTACATTGTGCCGTCTATGGTATATTTTGAATGGTGTACTATATCGATATACCAAATATACCATTTGGTATATTTTTAGTATTTTTTAGTATTTTCGGTATATTTTGAAAATGATACCGCAATATTTTGCCTTTATTAAAAATGGGTAGCGGGTATCTCACAGTCGAGCACACTCGACTGTAACTTTCTTACTTGTTTTTATTTTAGTCTACCATTACTATATAGTTAAAAAACATTTTCAAAATAATATAAACATATTTACATACTTTATCGTAACCAGGATGTTACAAGAAACAAGTTGGGTCGATTCTTTGCAGACATCACGATGGTGTTGTCTCGTCCCGAGTGCGGTGATAGCTACTCAAATAATAAGTGAAGTAATTATTCAATTATGAAAAGCTTTGCAGCAACTAATGAATAACTCGTAAATTAGACGTTAGTAGCTGAAAATTATTTGCGGTATTTGAGCAATTTGTTCAATTGGTTGGGAAACAAACTCAAGTGTGTATCATAGCGAAGGAAAATAAAAACACAAACAACAACAGCAATAACAACAAAAACAAAAGCAAGATCTAATACCTTGCCGTTGGCTGGCAAACAGGAAATGAAGCATACTTTGAGGGGCACTCAACGAAACGCATGCAAAGCAACATCAAGACCAACAACAACAACAGCAGCAACCACAGAGTCACACAATCAACCCACGCACTTACATAGAGATACGTTTACGTTTACATAAGCAAAAAGACGTGTGTATCGTACGAAATTGTTATTTATTTTTTGAAGTGGTTCCCTGGTGTGCGGCGGCGTATACTAGCTGTCAGTTTGCCCAGATGTATAGCATTGCAATGGTATCTCTTCGAGCAGGTGTGCTTCTATATACACCTGCCTACATACAAAGCAGTTACATTTGCCGCACACACATTACACACTGTGCGTGCATGTGTATGTGTATTGCACATAGTTTTCCATTCGTCGTCGTCGTCCTCGCATTTGCCAAATTTACCGTGTAATTATCAGCAAAAACGAACGAGAGACGCGCTTAATGCAACTCAAAATGCAACAAGAAACGTGCAAATAAACCCCTTCCCCTCTCTCTGTTACGCTCCCCTTGCTTGTTGCCTGTTGATATGCAAATTTTGTAGCTTTTCATAGATGCTCATGTATGTGTGTGTCCTCGTATTGGCCTCTTTTGTTTACCTAACTGCAATATTTGTTCAGCCTGGGCCGAGAGAGCTCTGTAGCCAACGAAGCGACTAAACGAACGAATTTCGTTTTAAATTTTCATTTTCATTCCATTTTCATTTCCATATGATTTCTGCTTATTCTTCTCCCTTTACAATATTACCCATCATCCTATCACGGAAACAGCAATTTGGTTGACTGCATCGATGACCATGAGCACATGCGATTCGGTCTAACCAATTGTCATAAGAGCGTTGTTGTCGATTTGAGTTCTGTGTTCATGCTATTTATTATAAATCACCATTGATTTTCCATCAATAATTATTACAGGACTATTATATTTTTTAAATGTAAATAGAGCTTCTCATTCCAATATGTTGATAGTATTTAAAATACTTTTCATTTTTGTAAATTATTTTTTATTTTGTATACCCTGCGTCTATTGAAAATTGGTATTGTAGCTTCGTCACTGTGATATATATTAATTAATAATAAACATAGCCAGTCGGATCACTGAGATTATAAAACAGAATCTGCTTGTTATCAAGTTTTATCAATATGCGCAGTTTTCCCACATTTTAATATTTTTTATAACAAGTCACATTTTCTTTAATACAAATTTCTTATACCTTGTAATTAAAAATATCAATATTTTGTATTGTGTATTTTTTTACAGCAGAATGACCAACAAAATTAAAAATATTTATAAGATGCCAATATGTTTTAAGCACCTGTTAGTCGAGAACTTTGTTTTTACTTGTTGTTGAATAAATTGCTCATACGCCGCATGTGCTCGGTGAGGCAAAAAATGTGTGTAAATTCAGAGTAAATAATTTTTGGCGACTGCATGTGGGTGAGGTGAGGTTTACACTAATGTAATCAAATTGAGTAATTTCTCGATTTCAACTAATCCGCTGCAAAATCCCCATACGAATAACAAAATCAGCGCTAAGCTTCTTTGTCATTTGATTTAATTATGTTGAAATATATGCAATTGTTTGCATAATATCATAAAGGTAAATCCATAAACTAAATGAACTACATAAATAATTTAATAAAATAATTTGCAATTGACTTTTAGCAGGAAAATGCCGCCAACGGCGTTCTTTCATGTGCCAATTACATATGGGTTGCTGTAATCTGCTTTGCTAAAGGCCTAAAGCCATTTCAAATAATATGTTTACTTAATCAGTTAAATACATAATATAGTACAGTTCGATTAGATTTAATACATTTTGGTACAACGAGAAAGGAACAATTATTCTGTGGCCATATTCAAAACGTACCAAAATATCGTCTTAACTGATGATGTGGGTCATTCAGTCTGCTCTTCTTCATTCCATGGTGAGTCGAAGACAAGCACTCAGCATTTGCCTTTTCAGACATCGCAGAGCCCTTAGCTGTAGAGCACAGCTGCTCCCATTTCCCCTCCAATTGCAATTTCGAAGAACGCAACCCAAACCACATTCCGAAAACTATTCGATACATAGTTGGGAAACAATGGCCATGTGGTTTTGTTTCGTTTTCTTCCTTTCTTGTATGCATTTTGCATTTCGCATTTTGCTTTTTTGCCTTTTATCCATTTTGCTTTACCCATTTATGAGTGAAGTGATTTCCGCTGTTGTTCTGTACTTGTAGTCACAATTCCCGGCAAGTGCTTCGAGCGCCAGTGCATTCAATGGAGTGCACTTTCCGCTAGGAACACTCGAACTCCAAAGAAAAGACGCATAACAATAAAATGTGCAGAGCTTTTGTTTGAATACTCGTATCGGGACTAGTATCCTGCTTTCGTATTTGAAAATACTCGTACCTATTTGTCAGTTCGTTGGCACATGCAAAATATCACAGCAATTGCACTAAATATGCCCATAAATCTATCTCTAGCGAACTATTATTATACTTCTTCAGCTTTAATATATTTGTTTATTTTTATGACTTTACTATAAATTTTACAATAATCCGGATTGCATTTATCAACAAATTCAAAGACACGCAATTTTTTGGAAAAATAAAATTAGTATTTCTACAGTTGGAAAATATGGTTGGGATGATAGCTGAAAGTTGATAGCATGAAGTTAGGATTTTATTCCAATTTTACTATAACTTACATATCTTCACGAGCAAATCGCAAAGTTTCCACCAAACGGGTTAGAGGATAAGCGCCAGTGCATATGCGATAGATTGTGGTGAAGAGTGGAAATCTGCATGAAGTATGATTAAAATTAATGAATAATTATAAACAAAAATATAAATATTAAGCAACTTCTCTTCGAGGCCTTTTTTCTTTAACATTAAATTAATCAATTCAGAGGTTACAGGTCCCAAGGGCTCGTGTCCTGGTATAAGGACGTGCTCCAGCTCACTCAGTGGCCGACCTGTCTTGACAAATGCTTCGGCAAGTTTGCGATTGCGATTGGCTACACAAAGAAGGCGCAATCATTAATTAAAAAATTTATATTTTAAGAAAAAGTCTACCATAGCAACTGGTAACAAGGTCGGATATTCCACACGCCTCAAAGAAAGTAGCTAACCGACTTCCTGGATAGAAGACGTCTACAAATTGCAGAGTTTCAAGGAATCCTCGTCTAATAATACCGGCCTTGGTGTTCTCATTGAACTCCAGTCCATCCGCAAGTCCAGCTCCAAAAGCTATAATGTTCTGTTAAACCATAAATTAACAGAGGAATAAGAATCTTAATCCAATAATTATCATACCCTTAAAGTGGAGCAGATTTCCACGCAGTCTGCATCATCGGTGACAACCACACGAAAAGTATCCGACTTGAAGAGATCTGATAGTATCCGCATGTATTTCTGATCCCGACAACCGATCGTGCCCTCGGCGAAATTGTTGTTTGCGATTTCATGAGCCAAATTGCAGCCCACCAAAACTGAGCAAGGAATCTACGCAGAAATAGAAGTAAATTGAATGTAAGAGGGCCAAAAACATCTTCAACCGTACCTTCAATTGCCGCATTATGAGATGAGATATCAGCGCAATGTGTCCGTCATCGTTTCGCTCAAAACCTTTAATGAGAGAGACTCCGTGCGCCATGGGCTTAATCTTGCCTAGCAGAGTCTTACAGCAGCTGCTCACAAAGGTTGGTGGTATGGCAAATATTATAATATCGGCATCTCGCGCTGTGGTCACAACATCATCGTAGGCAACCTTCAAAGTCCTTCTTAGAAGTGACATGACGATGCAACTGGGGATAAACTTACCACATTCGGGGGCAACACATAGTCCGGCATATATTTGACATTAACATGCGTCGTGTTAATAATCTCTGTAAGCTTACGGCCGTCGATAATCTCTTCGTAAACGTACATATTCACCTTGTCTTCCATAAACTGGGAATTGACGGCATTAATAGCCACGACTCGAGCTATAGTGGTGGCCCAATTGCCCGACCCAATTATGCAGACATTTAAGAGATCCATTTGTTCAGAATTTTAAAAATAATGTCTACAAACTTATTGAATTGACAACTTTCTACATTCCGAACTGTGAATCAAACAAGTAAGGAAGCTGCAGTCGAGTCTACTCGACCAGCTATCCATTTTGAATAAAAGCAAATCAGTGCGGAATATAAAAATACAAAAAAGTTTTAAGTCCATACGAGTAGCGAATATTAAAAATGTAATAGATGTACCCAAAATTTTCATTTCAATATTCTATTTCCTTTGATTACATTCTTCGCGATTTCCAAAGGTCAAGCCGAATGGTTTATTGTGAGCTGAATATGTAACTTATTAAGGCATGCCCAGCGATGATAACGTAAATTGTATACTTATTTATACATATTTACATATGTTTATAATGCGATTCAGTCAGTGTGCCAAGAACTCACACACACAAGCACATTGCACACAGACACAGCTACAGCCACAGTTGTGCACATACGCTTATTGATTGAGTGCTGGGCAAATAATTCATCAGCGAATGCACACAATACCGACTTACACACTTACAGCTACTTTTATGTCTGTATTCACACACACACATACACCCGCAGTTTACCCCTCTGAGGCCAGATAATCATTGCGATGGGTGAAAAATTACGCATACGTCACGTTCGCCAAACTGGCTGGCAAATAATTAACTGTGGTCAGTTCGCTGGTCTGTCCGAAGACCAAAGTTTTATTCTGGACACATGTACATAGGTATGGGATTTCATTGGATATCCATTCAATAATATTTACGGCGTAAAATATGAAGTTGTATTTCACATTTCACATTTCGAATTACGTATTACGTATACGTATACGTGGACGTATCGCATTCCAATTCCAATTCACATCCACAACGACATTCGCATAAGTAAGCGCACTCGTATTCATATTTATTTTTTTAATTACGCTCCCGTTTAAAGTTCGGTGCACAAGTGCTTACTCATTTATGGCCTGGATGCTGCGAAAGATGGCAACAGAATAAATAAAATATTAAATTGCCAGCGTTAAAATGCAAAAGGCCGAAAGCCAAAGTGAAAGTTTTTTCCCACCAAAATCAATGTGCAAGAAAGTAGAGTAAACACTTTGAAATTGTGCACCGACAGCGACGTCGACTGCACTGCAGAAAGCAACGAATTGCAGACACGACGAACGCCCACAATCCACCGCCCAACGCCATCCACTCGAGTATGAAATCAAAATGGATGATGGGCGAAATGAAAATGGAATTTTTAATGAGTTGGTGCAGGCAAAGGCCAAACGAACTGAGAAAACAATGCCAACGCTGCCGTCTATGTAGGCGGTTACTGCAGTAAATTGGGCGTGCCAACCTATGCGACTGACTCAATGACTGTGACTGGCAACACTTTAAAATTGAAACGAGATACGACCACGCTCATAATATATGTCATTTTAAATAACAAATTGATTAACTAATCTACGAAATAAGATCCATTCTCAGCAAAAATTCCGCGAGAAAAAGTATTCACGCAACGGAGTTAAACGAAATATTCGAACGTGAATACTTTCCGACCTTGTTGTGTAGACTGATCTGGGAACTAGTGTGACCTTATAAACATGACAATAAATTCGGATCTCAGTTATTTTGGTTGATAATCTGGTATATTTTATACTCTATGGTATATTTTGAACGTAATTCTAAATCGATAATCGAAATATAAACTTTGATATATTTTAGTATTTATTCGGTATATTAATATGCTATAATTTTAAAACAATAACTTCCTTACATTTTTCCATTCTGTTTTTCGTATGGTAATAACAGATACTTATTCATAAAATATACCAAATTAATAATCTGACAATTTGACAATATGGTATATTTTATACCCTGTGGTATATTTTGATCGTAATTATATTTTGACATACAAAATATAGCCTTAGATATATTTCAGTATTTTTTCGCAATATTTCTTTGGTATATTATAAGAACATAAGCATTCTTACATTTTTACTACATCAAATGTTTCAATTCGCTTTACCGTATAGTAACAACAGAACCTGCTTGACCCTTAGCTTCCTCCCTTCCCTAGCACCAGATAAAATAATAATAACAAGTAAGAAAGCTACAGTCGAGTGTACTCGACTGTGAGATACCCGCTACCCATTTTGAATAAAAGAAATATATTTTGCGGTATGTTTCTCAACAAAAATACTAAATATACTGGAAAAATACTAAAAATATACCAATTGGTATATTTGGTATATCGATATAGTACCGCATTCAAAATATACCATAGACGGCACAATATATCAGATTGTCAGCCAAGGCAACTATGTTAAGACCCCTAGAAAGTAGGCGTTTTTGCCCATACAAAAGTATTTCTTTAATAACAATTTGTATCTAATCGCAACCAAATTTTCAGGAATCATAACTACTATAATAATTATTGTATATACCAAAATTCGCAGCTCTAGCTTTAAAATTACGCTTGTTATTAGATTTTTTTGATTTGCAGGGGCGGAAGTGGGCGTGGCAAAAATTTGAAACAAACTTGATCTGCGTGCAAACATAACAAATGCTGTCGAAAAAAATTATAGCTCTATCTCTTATAGTCTCTGAGATCTAGGTGTTCATACGGACGGACGGACAGACACACAGACACACAGACGGACAGACGGACATGGCTTGATCGTCTCGGCTGTTGACGCTGATCAAGAATATATATACTTTATAGGGTCGGAGATGCCTCCTTCTACCTGTTACATACATTTCCTGCCGGCACAAAGTTATAATACCCTTCTACCCTATGGGTAGCGGGTATAAAAAGAAAACATAATTTTTAAAGTCTATATGATAGTGTGTTGGTTTACGATGTGATTTTATTGCTGTGATTTGCAGCCTGCCGCTGCTGCGTATTTAAAATATACATCGGATTCGTGCACTTGATAAGCTTTTCAACATCATTAATATCATAGCCTCTTCAATTTCATTGAGAAAACAATTCAAGCAAATTCAAGCGACACTATCTCGAAATTTAAAGCGAAATCTGTCAGATTATTAATAACATTATTAACAACATTAAATGCTCCGCTCTAGGACTAATTTTATTTTATTGATATAAAATACTCAGATTGGAATTTGAAAAGTAACTTTTACATTCCACCTTTGATTTATGTATCAACATTTGTAATGATTTTTATTTGAAATTCAATTGTATTATGCATTTTGACTATTATTATATTCGAGTTCTATTTGTTTGGAATGTCAGACAAGTCTGAAAAATTATCAGTCCTGTCCCTGACACAGGTGAGTGTTTTGTAGACTTGCATATAAACTGATCATTAGTTGATCTTCGAAGCAGATTGTAGCCGCTTTTGGTTTGTCCATGTGCGCTTTCAGCATTGGCAATGCTGCAGCCTACACATCGCCGGCTCTCCCTTCGATGACGAATAAAAATGTGACAAGTTTTTCGGTGTCGACGCAAGAGGCCTCCTGGGTGGGTGGCATTATGCCACTGGCAGGACTAGTAGGTGGCATTTTAGGTGGCCCATTGATCATGTATGTGGGCAGAAAGATGACAGCGATGCTGTCATTTGTACCATTCTTCATTGGCTGGACGCTGATCGCCTTCGCGTCCTCAGTTGCGATGGTGCTCGTTGGCCGTGGTCTAAGCGGATTTGCTGTTGGCGTGGCTTCTTTAGCATTGCCAGTTTATTTGAGTGAAGCCATTCACCCGTTGATTCGTGGCATTCTGGGACTCATGCCGACACTGATTGGAAATTTCGGCATGCTTTCGTGTTTCATCATAGGATACTTTGCGAATTGGTCACCGCTTGCCATAATATCCGGCTTACTTTGTATACCTTTCCTAGTGCTGTTGTTTTTTGTACCCGAAAGTCCGCGTTGGTATCTTACAAAAGGAAAACCGGAGAGGGCCGAGTCCGCTCTGACTCGACTACGGCGCAAGAACACCAATGTTGCGGATGAATTCAAAGAAATGACAAAACGGCTAGCCGACGAAGCAGAAGGATCAAATACATGCAAGGACATATTTCAGAAAAAGTATTTTAAACCGGTTTCTATAGCAGTAGCGCTGATGATTTTCCAACAGCTCAGCGGGATCAGTGCAGTAATTTTTTATACAGTCATGATCTTTAATATGTCAGATTCTAGTGTCGACAGTTATCTGAGCACCATCATTGTGGGAACTGTTAATTTTATGGCTTCTCTATTGGCAATATTTAACATAGATCACGCAGGTCGCAAGGTGAGCAATGCAAACTATATAGCTATTAAGAGAATACTTTCATTATATTTTCAGGTTTTGCTCATCATATCTGCGTTGTCTATGATTATAACCTTATTTGTGCTCTCCGCATTTTTCTATTGCAAGTCGAGAGAAATGAATCTTGACGGCGTTGGTTGGGTGCCATTGGTATGCCTTGTGATCTATGTGCTCGGTTTCTCAATGGGCTTTGGTCCTATTCCTTGGCTTATGATGGGCGAGATCCTGCCGTCCCGTATCCGTGCACCAGCTGCGTCTTTGGTAGTCGGCTGCAATTGGGGATTCACTTTTATTGTGACTAAAACCTTTCAGGATTTGATTGGTTAGTCAAGAATGAGTTTTAATTAATATAATTACCACCTTATTTTTTCTATTCACACTTAAAAGATCTTGTTGGAGCACATGGGGCATTTGTTTTTTTTTGTGCTGTTTGTATAATTGCACTAGTCTTTGTTATATTTATAGTGCCGGAAACGAAGAACAAATCACTTGAACAAATCGAAGAAGAGCTAACTGGAGGATCTGGCAAATAAAGATGTTTTATATTAAATTAATCTACATTTTTAAAGTAAAGAGACATTTTGTAAATATTAAAGATACACCATTACTGCTAATACTTTTCTTCCAGGTTTTTGCATTATTTTCGACTACTGAAATTATAAATATGTGATGAGTGTCATTTAAATATATTTAAATATAATTTGCTAATCTAATTAACAAGCACATTGCGGCGACTATAACGCCCCTTAAAATGCTTTAACATATGTATGAATGGTGCAGAATGGAATTCTCACATCTGTTCGCCTCACAAAGCGCGCGCATTAATTTGAGTTTTTATTTTTTTGCTTAACACATAAAGAAAACTTAACATTAGCAGTTTCAGTTTAACATTTACCACTGTTGCCTCCGGCTGAGAAACCAGCTGAACGATCCACACATAAACTTGCCACGCACTTTTATGATTTTCTTTTGAGTTTTTTTCTCTTACATTCCGCAGCTTTTTTTGCAATATTTGCTACAGTCTTTATTGCCCTTGCAATTCTTTCCCTGCTCCAATGTTTGCATTTTATTACATTTAGGGCTAATAAAACTTGCCACCTTCTCTTGGCATTTTGCAGAGCGAGTCCCAGCGCCGGAACTAAGCACACGCATTAAACTCGCCAAGTTGCTTCAAAGACTTTCGAAGCAGTGTAGAGTGAGAGAAACAGAGGAGGCAGAGGATGATGTTTTGTATTACAAAGTTAAATCGTAAATAAAATTATGCCAGCAGTTTGTATGCCAGAACGTGATTTTGTCTATGTTCTTGCAAAGGACAGAGAAACGAAGAGAAAAAAGGCGCAAACTAGAATCATAATTCAAGAATATTACGTTCAATAAAACCGAAATAGAAAACTGGACAAATGTGTGTTCTCGTGCCGATTTGGTTCATTTTGAGTAATGATGGAAGAGCAAGGAGGTTACATACTAATATGTGGCACTGTGCCAGAGACCACTTGGCACTTTATGACTTATTTTAAGCGCTGACGCTACTGCGATTCCCCAGCTAAACTTCAGACAAAATGTAATGTAGGTCTAACACCCGAGAGTGGAGTGCTCCTGCAATGATAAATTTGTTAATAGGTCGTGGTTGTAACTGGCAAAAGCTCGCTGATACGACACTTGCAAGCTATATTTTGTTTGCTGCTTTGAGCTTTTCCCAGCCGTATATCGCAGCTACGGCAATTGCGGAATATATTTGTTTGCCTGATTTAGGCATTTACAAGCCTTAGCTCGCAGCCTTACAAACTATGTTTAGTTTGCTGATTAAGCCATTTACGAACAGCAGCTCGCTGCTACGAAACTTGCGGAACACATTGTGTTGTTTGCTTTGGCCATTTATGTACGAGCCGGTTACCCTAAGATATCGTGCAAGTTTTGGCCACGTCTTCTTTAAATGGCATTAAATTACGCGGCAAAGAAAGTTTGACAAAAGTTAGAGACTGCGTAGCTGAATTCAAGTAGAAATCAGATACGTACACGATATACAAAGCACTAGCTGTGGTCTACTAAAGAACTAAGGAAGCAATTTTCTTCACCCTCATTGCATACTTTTGAACTCTGGCTGCAGCGAAAAGATTCCCACAGCAAGGCTGGGCTGGCATTGAATAATATCAAGATAAACTACTCACAATATTTACTTTTAATTGGAGAAGTTCAAAGCATAAACAAATGCCAGAGAAGCGCCTCAACTGCGAAAACTTTTATGTTCCAGCCGTATCGATTGACTGCACTGGTTCAAATTGAGGCCGCCCAATTGAGAATGCTTTAATCGTGGACTACATTTGTTGTCATGTCTCGCCAGCCAAAATTAGAAAGTCAGACAGTATTCTTAACATTTTGTTGTGTCGTTGGCTTTTGATTTTATTTTTGTTTTTTATTTTCTTTTCGCTTTTGTTGTCATCCAATTGTGTACTTATCAGAGCATCCCCAAGTGCAAACGAGACTTGTCTGCAGTTCTCTTTACTGCTTCTTATTCGTCTTCGCTTTCGGCTAAATGGTAATTAAAATATATACCCTAAAGACAGGACATTCCCTAACCAAACTACTCAAACCCCAAGCATCTTCTTGTTTGCATATTTTTCTGTCTATCTTCATCGGAATGTGGTTTTATCTCAGGCTGCTGGCGAGGTCAACAGCAATCAAAGTGCGCATCTACGGTGGAAAACCGACTAACAAAGTGTGAAGATGTTATTTTCATCAGTGTTTTACTTGTGCGTCATCACATTGAATATTTTAATTGGATAAACAGAAAATATTCTTCTTTATCAGAGTCTAAAACATAACATAAAGTCTCAATCAAGATGCTAACTTTTTTTGAAATAGCATTAATTAATACTATTCTTCTTTCTCCATATGATGTACTATATAAGTAATTGTTGTTGCTTTTTTATTTCGGAAGTCTGTTTGCTTGCAAGAATTAAAGTGAAAATTAAAATAATTAGATCAATTGTATGTTATAAGATAACTTTCAAAATTAATATTATTTGGACGTTGACGTACTAACGGCAGTACCATCAAGTGGCCTAGCGATACCAAGCACGGGCTTGTTGACGCGCGGACAAAAGTTAAGTTAACTTAAAATATGTTAGGATATATGTATAAGAAAATTAAAAACAATTAAATACTCGATAAATATGCTAGTAATAAGGTTTTGAGCGGAGGAATAGATTTACTAGAGCAAACTACGTTAAGATTATTATAATTCGCACATAGAATACGGAAGGGATTATGGCAAGCAAAGTTAGTAGTTCTACGAGAAATGAGAAGAGGAAGAAAATTCCTAGTGATCACAGCACCTTGCATAGTTCTACGATCAGAAAGAGAAGGAAGGTTTAGTAATAAAAGTCTACTGCGAAAAGGTGGTAATCTAATATTAGGATTCCAATTTAAACTACGAAGAGCAAGTAACAAGAATTGTTTCTGCACCGACTCAATCCTATCTTGATAAACCCTATACTGGGGATTCCAGACAAGAGATCTGTACTCAAGGATAGGACGAACCAGTGAGACGTACAAAGTTTTGTTAATAAAGGGATCGTTGAACTCTTTCAACCAGCGTTATATAAATCTCAACACACCCATGGCCCTATTTACAGCAGACAGAATATGTTTATCAAATTTTAGCTTTGCATCAAACTTATGAGCATTATTTAAAAGATGACGAGAAAATCTTTGTTTGAAGAATTCAATAATGGATAAATATCGTTAACCTGTTGTTGGGCTGCAATCTCTATGAATGCTAATTTAATATTTTTAAGAGCGCTTTCTATCACCCTTTTAAAGCTAGCTGTCTTACTTCTTAATTAGTGAACTATCAGTTTAAGCTCTAAGAAACATTTTAGTTGAAATTTAATGCAAAATATAAAAAGTGTTAAACAATCTTATATTAAATAATTTGTATATAATTTGTAAGCCTTGCAGTCAATATTTCTCGACTAAAGGTGTTTAAATTGATTTTAATTTTATATGAATTAATATTTTTAAGCATCCCGCTTAGAATTTGGATGCATGTCTTCAGCAAAACTATTAAAAATACATTTTTAAAAATATTAAACAAATATTTAAAACAAAAAAATGTTCTATAACCTTCATTCCGTAGTTAACAGACGTCATGATCATAAATGTTAGCTTTCCATGAACTCGTAATTATTCCGTTTAACCCGTTGAGTAATGAGTACGCATAACCGAGAGTGGAATTCGTACACAGGCTTCATAGAGATGGGTTGGCCTTGCTTATGATGAGCATAGACCCCATTTCCATGGAGGCATCGTGCGTTTCAGAATCAACAGACTGTGACATTTTTCACGCAGCTTTTGCGTTTGAGTTGATTGCCAATTTAATCGGCGCACAATTTCCGTGTCGTTTCGCGGGAGGAAGGGGTGGAAGGCAGGTGATGATTAGCAGGAGTGGGCGTGCCCACTACAATTTCAACGTGCCTCGCGCGAGCTTTTTCAACGCTAAAGATATTTTCAACGGGTTTTTCTGACGCTTCTGATGAAATACCCTGAACTTATTGTTGTATGTGTACATGGTGAATGCGCTTGTCGGATATTTTATTTATTTTGTGATGTGTTGTTGTGTTGTACTGCTCTCTTCTCTGATGTGAGTGAGTTGCCTGGTTGTGGCATGTGTGCTTGTGTTCAGAGTTCTGGTCGCGGCACATAATTCCGAAACGTGCCTTGCATATGTTTGCAGCCCATTTCTTTTTTCTCTTTTTTTTTTTTGTGTGTGTTCTTTGACCTGAAAGGGCATACGCTTCTCATACAAATATATGCACACATCTCAACACGCGCCTGTCCGCATCCTGACAAGCATTGAACGCGTTTTTAAGCACACACAATGTAGATCGCCGCTATCAAAGTTGTGAGCTAGTTCTCAATGAACTCCTCCTAACGAAAATCTTCCTAAAGCATAACTGACTCAACGGCCACATTGGTTGGTTAACACTAACAACTTTTAATCTAATCAACACTTTTTCATTTCACTTAAAAAAGTGAATGATTTTCCAAATTTGTTGTTGTTTTATTAATTTAATTTTACAGCCTAAAATAAGTTAAATGCTACTCTTAAATATTTTTGAAGACGCATTGTTAAATTAACAGTAGAGGAACTTTGTGAAATGCACGATGTATTGCTGAAAAACCTTTCATATTTGCCCAGTTCTACATTTTATAATATTAAAATTAGTTGCTTTAACTTAAGCTGAAATAATACATTTTTTTTGTAAGTAACTTAATTTATGACAATAAGTTAATTAATTAATTTACGAATATTCTATACACATACATATCTAAAATTTTATTATAACTTAAATTAAATGAATTAAAATTTTTTAAAAGTTATTTATAGCGAATTTTTATTTATCTAATTTAAACGGCAACTGCTGATAGAAATTTCTTTACTTGGTTATCCTCAATTGACCTGTTTTTTTAAAGTCAGTTTCAGAAGTTTTCTTTTGTCTTCTAATGTCAATACTCTAACAAAATGTAATTCGACATTTGCATATTATTTAAGCAATCCTTTACATTTTTTTTTAACTTGCTTATATTTCGCACAAAAATTAAATATTTAAAGAATATTTAGACAGAAATTTCAATTTATGAGACATAATCTAATAAGTCTGTTAGTGTATTAAAACTTCACCAAAAAGCAAATAGCAAATATTTTTTTTTGCCTTTTTTGTTGTGTTCTTTCCTTTATGAATTTCGCGTCGCTCAGGTGCCTCTTCGCACTGTCATTTCATGCCAAACTCACACACACAACGTACACATGCACACCAACACTTTCACATACACACACCGGGACAGGCACACACATACACTCACACACCTAGAACTGGCAATCATCTCTCACATGTGTGTATTTAGTTTTGGAGAGCGGTTTTTTGGTTTCATTTTTTCGTGCTTGTTTGTTCTCTTCATGTTCGTTTTACTTGTTTGTTTTGCATACGAGTATTTCTTTGTTTTGATCATTTACAACGGCACACACTGAGGTAACAGCTCACACGAACACTGCCCGCACACCACCACACTCACACACTAACAAATAGACTTTTAAATATTTTTGCACTAAATTTAGCTGGCGGTCTGCGGCGTTCACACATTCGCATGCCCAGTGATAAGATTTATGACAAAGCACCTGCATGCCGCGCGGCGGGAGACGACAGTAAATGCAGGTGTCACATGGCTTGCTGACAAAAGCTGTTTGTTTTCGTATGAGTGTGTGTAGAGTAAATATTTTGATAGCTTGAGCTTTGTTTTTGCGACATATTGAAGATTCAAGGCGAGTCACAAGTATATTATTTACATGTTGGATGCAAAATCCGCTTGTCGTCCTGTGACCTTGACATTTTTTAGCATTCAAAGGGAAAACCTCACTCTTACCTACTCGTAATTACTCAAGTATCTTTCTATTTTTGACATTAGACTTCATCGTTGCGTAGGCAGCATATTTATTGCTTTGAAGCTGTTTTTATGAACAGCTTAAGTCCTAAAGTGGTTTTCATTTACATTTTGCAGAATATGTTCTCAAGGGGTTTTTGCATGGTAATCTTTATTTTTGGATTTCATACAAAACGTCGTTCATTTCTATTACTTAGCTGCAATTGCTGTGCACTTGCCAAGTTTGTTTGAACTCCATTATGTTTATATTGCAATTTGCAGAAATGCAATATCAGCAGCAGGTGGCAATGAAACGAAACCCAATACAACACAATACCATAGGAGAGAGAACCTGAAGTGTAAGTAGAAGCATATAGTTACATGAGAATTTATTTGCTTTGCGATTCGCAAATTTATTCAACTTTGCGCATATTTCACTACAATAAACTTGAGCAATTTTAAGTTCTTTGACATTTTCAGTGCTGAATTTATAACAAAAACTTTTACATTTTGCAAATCATTTTTAACACCTGCGGCAGGTTAAAGTTCAGCGAGCGAAAAACTTTCTGAATTAGGAGTCAAGGCATGAGTTTTTTTCTTCCCTTTTATTTAGCTTGCTTTAAGTTGTTTTTCATATTTATATTTCGCTCAGCGAACGTCACATTTAAAATGAGTTAAGCCGTTAATGGTGTAATAATGGCATCAGAAATGCCCAGGCGAAGGCCAGAAGCGTTAAGTCCGATGTCAACGAAAGATACATTTTAGGTTAACACAACAAAATGCGGCCATGAGAACATAATGCGAATCCAAACCAGATTACAGTTCAGCGAAGCAACCGAGTGACCAACTGACCAACATATGTATGTCTTAGTTGAGTTTCGGCTCCAGCAGATGCTGTTGCTATTGCTGTTGCTGACCGCAGCCAAATGGCAAAGATTTATGGCTCAGTAATCGACATGACCGGTACATAAATCTACGCATAGGTTCGTCTGTCAAATTCTTCGTCCAGGCAGAAGATGCAAATTAAAGTCATCCTCTGTCCAACTATGAATTATTTGGTGAGCCTTTAAGCTTTGCTTTGCGTATACTTAATTATTCAAAGCCAGATGCAAAAGAGACTAACAACAATAAGCTCGTTTGTTATGCAAAAAACATATATATATATACATATATAGACGAAAACACTATTTTACTTTTACTTTGACACACATATGTGGCACATTTCGAGTATTCTCGTTCACATCCAAGTTATTATACCCCTATTGATGAGAGAAACAGAAAAAATTAACTTAAGCTTATTAAAAACTTTCGTCAAACTATTCAAATAAAAACACGAAAATCCCGAACATTTGGCAGTAAAAAGCAAAAAAAAATAAAGTTTCAAAAAGCTTTGCCAACTCTGGAAAATCTCAAGCAGATTTGCAAACAATTTACAAAAAAAAAAGAAAAGAAACAAAAACGAGAGACGAAAAATGGCATGAACGAAATTCCGCAACGTTACAAAAATTAGATGAAAAGTTGCATCAAACTCATTTGGTCAGTTTTAATGGATTGTTCAACTAGCATTTTTTACGCTTTTTAATTAAATGTGCTAAGAGTAAAGTTAGCACTTAGTTTGGCCAAAAACCCGCCTAAAGACTTAACCGACCAGGCAAACTGTTGGCTAAAGACAATTTTTTTGACAGTTTCAGAGAAGAGCTTAAGAGCCAGCTCTGAATAATTTATAAACATCTGCAGTATGATAAGGAATAATTTTGGCCTGTTGCCAGGTTCATCTGCCGGGTATCTCTAATAACTTTTCAAAGGAGAAACTAGCACTCTTCCATATTATGTGTGTATGTTTGTATGTGTTGTATATTTGAGATTTACAGTGGAAAACCATAAAGTCGAATGAGGAAACCAAACCACATCAGAGGGCGCTTTGCAATGTTTGCTTTCAAATTAATTACAACTTGACTATGGCCGACCCCAAGTCATTCGTGGACATCATCATCGACATCTGAAAAGCCCGAAATCCGAGCTGTAATTACCTCTTGGCACCCGCAAACATATAATTAACTTAATGATAACAGCCCACAAATGCAGGGGAGGTGACCAGAGCGAGGGTAGAGAGCGAGAGAAAATGTTTCAGAGAACGCATTGTCTGCCATTTGTGTGTTAATGTCTTCCGGCGTGTGTGCGAAAATGGCCGCCATTGTGCCTTGTTGTCCTGGTTTGTTAACGGCAAGTGTAATTGCCTCAAATATGCCCGCCACTTCTGAAATTTAAAACTTTTCAATTAATTTGCTTGACTGCAGAGCCTTGACTTAGAACTTGTCAACAGCACAGTCAGACTATAAATAGCATACGGTAAATGTACACGGTCCAAAAACAATCGAGTTGAGCACGTTATATTTCCAACAGTACTGCGAAATAAAAGTTTTTAATTTATTGGCCACACGGTCATAAATTTACAACTAAACCATGATATGCACCTGTGTTCCAAGTAAGGTAAAGACACTGCAGAGGTTTCCAGAGCTTATTTTGAATTAACATTGTACTCCGCCTGTGCATTTAAAAGTCTTCGACTAACTACGAGTATTTGCAATTACTATTCATGCTGCTGTAACTTGATTTGCTAATAACATTTCGGGTATCAAATTATTATTCTGTCGGTGACATTTGATTTTGTGTGTTTATGGTCAAACCCGAACAAAATTAAATAAGAGACACGAAAAATATGTCACAAACACACGATGCAAAAGAAACCTTGTCACAAATTAATTGGCCCAAAAGTTACGTTCCTCGTTATGAGCGAACTGAGTAGACGCCAATGTCAACACGGCTTTGATTATACGCAAAAGTCAGTTACCCGCAAAATGTATGTACATAAGCAATTAACCTAATGATAAAAGACGTTGCCCATGGTGATGGTGATGTCCAGAAAGCGAATAATATTCTCACCATTAGCCGCAAAAATGTTGCAATTTTGTTTATGTTTTTATCCGCTCTGTGGCACCAAAAACCTGAATTATATATCTGGCTAATTTTTGACGTCACAGAAAGAGAGCCAGCGTCCATACAAATAAAGAAAAATAAATATCTATATACTCTTGTATATGTATTTGTCCTCTGACGAAAACATATTATTCGTCACTTGGTAATTGCATATTTGAGCCAAGAATGTATGAGGAGACTAACGATGATGTTTTGACTCCTCGGAGCCAACAGGCTTAGGGCTTAGACCCAGGCTGGGGACATACAACCTACTACAATTAGTTGAATCTCCAGCTGAGCGCCTTTTCATTTTGTCCCAGACCGAATACATGCCAAGCTTTTCGGTGTCTAATTAAAAGCATGTCCTGTTCAGTCTGCATTCTGTTGACGTTTTTGCTTATTCTCTCTCAGAAGGTCTTAGAAACGTTAACTATTTCTGTGAAATGCTTTGAAAAACACACAGGAGTCTTTGCTTCGGGCATCATTCACTTTTTAGTTAAAACAATGTCAGTAATTTGTCTAACAGAAGACAAGAAGATTTAGTTTTGCAAAGGAATATTTATTTTTGTTTTTATTATTAATTTCAGATTGAAATTTATAGTGCATTATTTATATAAACGTTGAAATGGATTCTGAATTGGGAAATCCAACTGAGAATGATATATGGGGAGGATCGAACACTCTTAATCTCAACAATGAGCGCTTAGATTGCGAGCATTTAGGTGAGTTTTGAATGGATTCATCAGTTTCAGATTTATTTATATTGTTTGTTTCTTAGACGAGCTGACGGATAGGTATATTGATCCGAATAGACCCTCCTTTGTTACCGTATTACTGCGCTTCTTTGGCAATATATTCGGTAAGGAAAAACTTCAATTAATAAATGGATTGATCAATTTATTATTACCCATTATAGTGGATTGCTTTAGAGCTGTGTTCTCATAGAACGAGAGCGAGAGCATCGAAAATGTAAATTGATTCAAATTGTTAATACGTATTGTGGAAATAAATTAAGAACGTAAAGTTGAATAGAAGAGTGCTTTATTTATTTATTCCAATGCATTATATAATAAGCCAAAATTAATTAATGACATTCTTGCACATCGTGAAGCATAATTTTGCAATGACATCGTCCCTGAAAATCATCCACAATATCTTTGGCTTCATTGAGAAAACTCTCCAAGTTGCCGAGATTTCGAAATACATCCTTCGATATGGTCAATTTCTCAGAGTCCCAGATCTTCCAGCGCCGCATACTGGCAACAACATCGGCACAGAAGCTACACTTGCGTCTCTCCTTCTGTTCGAGGATCTTATCTATATGCTTTCGCCGCTTCCCTGCAAAATGATAAATATAAAGAGTATTCATCAATTAACTGTCCATGCTCACTTTCAGCTAAGTTATATTGCGTTTTTTTTGCTGTCAAATCACGCTGAGCATCATCGTAAGCGGCGATAATTTTGTACATTAGCTTATCCGTATTAATGGTCTTGCTCAGAAAATCCTCACAATGGGGCTTACAAGTCACCCTGTCGTTGGGTCCGGTATATGGAACTGTGGTATAATTAGAATTTTTTGTGAAATTCCGCCTAAAGTTTTTAAAATTTACTTCACGTTTCATTAAGACATTATGAACACGAGCATTGTAAAAACGAAATGTCATTGTGGACAAAAGTTTCTCAACGCGCGACAGACAGCTAAAACATAAAATTGAATTAGAGATCAATAGGATCACATAGAATGCAACTAACTTTGAATCCCGCAGCGAGTAAACGCCGGGAATAGAATGAGTGCGAAGCAGATGATGCAGCTTATAGGCCACGCAATTGAGCAGATCCTGCGCAGCACATCTCTGAATCCTCTTCAGAGCGCTCAAGTCGTGCACTGCTTGTCGAGACCACCAACCTCGGAAGAGTGCCTGGATTTTGGTGGCTGCATTGTTGTACATGTCCATCAGCCTATCCTGCAACATACGTTCCATAATCAGCATGTATTTGCCACGCACTTGATATCCACGCCACCAACGTTGTATGGTAATCGCAGCCTTCTTAGTGTCGACTTCAGATTTGCGACTGGAAAACCCTCGCCAATGTCGTTGTATGGTGCGAGCTGCCAAAAACTGCACGTAGTCCAAGATCAGAGTTGGTGTACTGCAAGAATTTTAAAAGTTTGTAGATGAAGTTGAGTTTCTTGTTGTAGAGTTAAATCAACATTCATAACTAAGACTGATATTTTATTATCAGGTATATGTTTTTATTAAAACCGTAAATGTATAAAAACGCTGTCTAAAAAAAGTAAATTTGATTGATTTTTAAAATCGCCTTGTTGCTGTCAGATACCAGCTTCATTTTTTTTCGACCCGATTGATTAACTTTAAACCGTCGAGAGTCTCAACTTGAGACTCGAAGTAGATGTGGAGAACAATCGATGGCACTATCCACACTATTGATGGAGAGCAGCGATTGCTCAAAATTAACTATCGTCGAATATCGATGCCGCCCACTATTCATAGATCTCCACCTCTAAATGTAAACTAGAATTGAAAATGCTAAACGAGCAGTATCAATAAATTATTCGACATGCTTTCCAGCACTAACTTCTTAATTGAGATGTGCGATATTCGAATTCAATTTATTCTATCAAAGTCTTTAAAAATTGTTTTCAATTAGCCGTATATGAATAAAAATGACTTAATATAGCTATTAACTTTCACTTACCGGGGTATCGTAATGTCTGAGCTTTGGCTCCACTCCGAGTTAAATTCGCAAAGCAACTCTGTGGAACATTTGGAAGTGCTGTCGAATACATTTTTTTAATTTTAAGGCACACAAAAAAAAAAACATGTAGGTACCTCGACGCGATTTCCGGCAAGAGACGACTTTGTCGTAACTTTGTTTCCTTATCGAGAAAAACGTTTCTTGCCATTTTAATTAAATACACTGTGTGATCCTAAATGTAGAGGTGATTAATGTTCAAAAATGTTTAATTGTGTCGAGTACTGTGTGTTGTTTATGTTTTTTTTTGTAAATTTTGTACAATACATTAAAACTATTATTCGAGAATTGAGTACCACATCAAAGGTAACTTTGATTCTTCTTGGGAGAATTACCAACACATTGCATAGTGATTCATTGCCAGCCCCCTAGATTCGCACAAATCTTCGAAGATGCAGCTTTTTTCTCATGTTTGATTCCCCATTTAGGGGACATTTATTATTTGGCTGGTTGTTGGTTGTATCAACATGTTTCGCGCTTATCGTATCAACTGCAAAATTTACGAGCAATTTTTCTGGGAATTTGTTGCGCCTGCGGGTTGTGATACAAGCAATAAATTGTACTTCTCAAACAGCTTGAAATGCATTTAATTGAATTGTATTTGCCATATCTACGGCTGCGGGTTGGTGATAATCAATATAAAGCATAACCCTGCGATGGCCATTGCCATTGGTCGGTCGCACACACATCTGAGGTTTTAATTTATGAAATGCCCTTGACTCAATTGAGGCTCTAATTGTGCTAATGCTGACAAATGGCGAATGCCAACTACCAGATGCCAGATGGCAGATGGAAGCATACTGCAGTTGGGTTAAAGGTCAAGTTGTGGCTGCTCTCATGACAATTGCAGTTCTCCCACACACACACACGGTTACACACAATGTGGCCGTTGACCATAAATTTTGTAATATTTGTCAGGGTAAATGCCATTAGGAGAATCACGGCAAAGTTGCCGCTTTAAATGAAAATCGATACGTGTTTACTCGCATAACCTACATTGTCAGCCTGTTCTGGTTTCTGTCTTTCTTTTTTTGTGTGTCCCTGTTCTTTCTCTCTCTCTCTGCCACCTCCTTTCCTTTCTCCCCTTTCAGTGCTCATTATGCGCCACAAATGAACCACACACAAACAACGGAAATGAGTCGGAAATTCTCATTTATGGCGCCCTTGACGCCACTCGCTATTTCCACTATTGCTATCTATTGCCAGCCTTCCACTTCCCTTCAGCCTAGCAAAGGCAAACTGACAAGTTGGCACTGGCTTCTGCGTTTGTTACTATTACTCTCCCTGTCTCTGTCGTTGATTCTGATGCCGATTCTGATTGCTGCAGCCATGAGATTTATGGGCTCTCGTGATATTGACGATGATTATGCGGCTGCTGCCCATTGTCAGCATGATGACCCAATAACTGAAATTACAAATATGCCTACATAGGCACACATTCTTAAACGGTTGCAAAGGGAGATTTTTTGTGTAAATATTAAATTCCTTATTTAGACAAGGTGCATTTTTGTGCATGCATCACAAACTGTGGCTAGAACAGCGAATAAAAGCAAAATAGTGCGGTATTAATTTTAAAATATTCCAAAATAATAATATTATAATAATATTTTATTTAAAATAAAGTAAAATCAAATAATGTGTTGTATTATATGCTTAACGAACAACTTCAGCATATGTATTTTTATGTATTTTTATTTACATTATAATTTGCTTTTTTTCTTCGATTTTCCATTTAGTCTCTTAGACGCGTCGTTACATCTTTTTGAGTTTAAAGCGCTCACAGCAAAAGGATAAGGCCATTCACCCACATAGAAAACTTTTGAAGCATTCATCTGCATTTATGGCCCCGTCCTTAAATGGCTTGGGCTTGTAGTCCTAGGACCCAAAGTGTTTTGTGGTTTGGCTTGCATAGTTCAACGTTCCCATTGTGCCCTTATAGAATGTGTGTAAATTAGTTTTTACACCTGACTGACTTTGTGTGTATTTGCTCGTGGGCGTATGAGTGTGTTTGTGAGATTTAGCAGGTGTGTGTTTGTTTGTGTGTGTTTTAGCCATGGCCCGAGGCGCAGTTTAAACTTGAGACACATGTTGTTTGATCCCTCGATGCGTGAACTTTATTTAATCGTCAGTTGATTTTTGCCTTAATTAAATGGAAGCCTGAGCATCAGGCGGCAATTGTAATTCTATCGAAGATACATCATCACGTCTAGACTGAGGCCAAGTCAGCGAATTACATATTTCGATTATATCCCTCACGTACCCGACAACAACGCTCTGGTCGTCAGCTTTAAATTGTCTTGTGTAAATATTGCAACATTTTCGGGGATACGTCTCACATTTTACAGCAGTTACCGCATTGCTTTTGAATGGGTAAAGGCGAAAGCGATGGCTTCACGGGCTCTGCGACCGTTCCTAAATCTAATTTGAAAAGTACAAACCCGTAACGTAGCAATGGCCATATATCAAAAGCAACTTACACACACACACACACGCACACTCACTTACTGACACACAAGAGAGTTTACCTCGAGCTACTGGGCGGAGATTTCTACGAATTTACGAGCGCGTCCAAGCGATGCCCCGAAAATGCTGGCTATAAAATTTGTCTGGGCACATGGCCGTATATTGCGGATATGGTTAGGAGCAGGAAGCTGATTTCGAGCTGAAAGCGATGCTTACTTCTTGTATTGTGTATTGTTTAAGCCATGTGAACATAAATGCCCAAAAGTCAGCAGGAGAAACTGGGGGAAATGGAAATGATAGCTAACTAAGGCACCTGTCTTAACAATTTGTCACCAACTCCGCTTTTTGACTAATGCACTCGACCCTTTATCATAAAACACACTACACAGATATGACTCCAGCCTGAAATCACATCAAGCTTATATTGCCTTTTCTCACATAGTTTAAGCAAACATGAAGAATTTAAGTATTCAACGAAGCACACATCACAAACTTTAAATACATATACCCAATAGTAATCTATACTATTAATATTAATACAAATTGTACACTTTATTTCGGTATTATGGAACATATTTCTGTCGGCGATAAGGTTATCATTTCCCGCTCTGATGGCCGCGTGCACGCCGCAATTATCATGTCCAAAAATGTCGAACATAGCTTTGTTACAGTTACTTGGCTAGAGGCAAATAAAGTAATGGGAAAGGA
The DNA here is from genome assembly GCF_023558535.2 of Drosophila nasuta. Classification (NCBI taxonomy): domain Eukaryota; kingdom Metazoa; phylum Arthropoda; class Insecta; order Diptera; family Drosophilidae; genus Drosophila; species Drosophila nasuta. The sequence goes on from NC_083457.1 coordinate 1,496,722, forward strand.
AATATGTTTGAACGATTTACTGACGCTTAACCCTCATTTGGAGCTCGCAGATCAGTCGGATGACAAACCGATGCCCATTGATGATGCAAATCTAAGCTCATCAGAAAACGATTTCCTCCCACTGGAACCAGGCTCAAACGGACTCTGAATTTATCAATTGGCATTTGTCAGTTTTCACATATTGACAACAAAGAAATTGAGGAATTGTACATTCAATTCAATCCAAATGGGGATCTTAGTACATTTGTTTATATCAGTTTTAAGATCTTGGATAAATATGTAGATTTAATAAAACGTAGATAATACACAAAAAGTGTTATGACTCCCATCATTCTATTCAGTTATACATATGTACTTTCAAACATTGCAGTGCTCAAGTTTCACTTTTAATCGCCCAGGTGAAATAAAAAAAACTTTTCCCTTTATATTGGCCATTTCTGAACGAGAAGGCAACTTCCTGAAACATTTTTTGCCCTGATACAAATTTATGAGCGACCAAAGTGTAATCAAGACTCTGAAACAAGGGTAAAAAAAGCAGTGTGGATTTGTTAACTTGGTTAACGGGCGAATATCCCGCATCTGGTGTAGAATTCGTCGAAGTTGCGAAGAGAACTTTCAAGGCAATAAGAAGTAACAGAAACTTTAGAGAAACTGAGCTGTTTGAGGTTTACTATTGGTTAACATTTCATTGATGTGCTTGCTACCTATATCTTCTATATAAAGTTAAATGACCTGAGTGACTGATTCATTCACTTTCTGAACTATTATCGCAAAACCTGAAAGGTAGAACCTATTAAGCTGGCATCTATACACAAATCTAACGCAGTCTTCAAATACACTGCAACAAAAAATACTCTAAGCTAGAACTTACAACTACCTTTTAAATCAAAATTATAATACATATGTATCATCACAGGCTTTAACCTATATTGATAGCAAGAGCTTTTTCGCACATAAAGAAAATGTAATATGTATCATACATAGAAAATTTTTGCATTGAATTATCTTAATTCACCGTCCAGCGGCTATTATAATAGAAGACGACTAATGTCAAACCCGATGCGAAGTTCATTTCAATAAGAAACATGTTACTATATATGTATATTATGTGTATGTTTGTAAATTGGTCATTTAATTGAGTGACTCGTCTAGAAGTTGACATTGCTAAATATTATATAAAATATCAGCATTATAATCAGCAGCTCAACCACTTCGACGATCAGATACAGCAAATCATTGGCAGTCACATGTTCCTCAGAATGTTTATCCAGTCCTCCGTCCAGATAAATGTGCGCAGAGTCGCCATTGAGGTTGATGATTCCATGATTTCGTTGTATTTTTAATATGTTCGAATTGCCGTTGATATTCAGGATGCCCGTGTTAAGCTTGGCTACCGGCAGCGATTCATCTTCAATCTCTATTATAACCATAATTCGCTTTTTCAATAACAATCAGAACTGAAAGTTGTCAAATAAATTTTTGCGATACTAAGCAATAATCGATAACCCATTCGAATGTTATAAATTTCGCAGGGTTGCATTTGCCGAAAGCCACATTCTTGTCTGTGGTAGAGAAACAATGGAATGGAACGCGAAACGATAAATTATTATTAAATTTGAAACTTTGGAATTGCATTTAGGGCACATTTCACCAAGAAACGCATCAATTTGGAGGGGCTCACAAAATATTTAGCAAGCACTGCACTTGCTTCTAAAATCCTTTTAAACTTCGAAAGTGTCATTCCTGATGATGATGACGATGATGACTCGAAACCGCAAGCTGCTGTAGATAATTTCCTCCTTTTCCACTCAGTACTGGCTGCATCCAAATGGTGAAATTTTCCCCAGATGCCGAAAATTGCAACTAATTTCATGCCAAGCGAAAGCCAAATCAGTTGTGCTCGAAACTTTCGGTAACTTAACGTCACACACACACACAGTCGCACACAAAACAGACACGCACACTTGCAGATCTAATTTCAAAAACTTTAAAATTAGTTAAGTTACGCTCAGCAGATACCAATAAAGCTGCCCCAAATGTGAACAAACAAATTTATCTACTTATGGTCTGAGTCACAACCAGAGAGAGCGAGAGTGGGGAAGCACTAGTTAGTCTTAAACATTTGGATATACATATGTTTGTATGTATGCATGGGCTGGGTTAAAGGTTTGGTTGCATGTAATTGGATCAACTTTGGTTGCTCTTCACGCTTTGATGTGGCCTCGGCATTGCGGCATAGCCAAGTTTTAGGCTAAACTTGATCAAACTTTCAATCAAATTAGCAGACACAATGTCCTAAATGCCAAACAAACGAATGTGCGCAAACTATTTGCGAGCTAAAAATGGTGTGAGAAATGAAAGACAAATAGAGTGAACTGCAATATCCATGGTAATTATTTTTTAAGGGAAAGCTGCTTAACTGATTTTCTCTTTAAAATACTTTTCATTTTGAGGGTTACGACAAGCTACAAGTGAAAGTACATTTTACCAATTTTTCGGAGCACAAAAGGCCAAAGCAGCAAAGGACAATTTGTGTATCTTTTTCGCTCGAGAATGTGAATGGAAAGCACAAAGCACAACAACAACAAAAACAACAAAAGTAAAGAAAATCAACTAAATACAGCAGCAAAGCTTTAGCTTTCCCAACGCAATTTGTTGTTATTTTTTGCCCCTGCTTTTAACCTTCTCCTTTCACCATCGCGTATCCGTCCCTGGCTAACTAGTTAGATGGTTTTAGCGAGGCAAAGCACTGCAGGGCCAAAGAATTTAAGAGCCAGACTTGGACGAAAATGACAAAAGGGGCAATGCGGCAACTCGAAGCAAAACACTTAAGTTTTAACCCAAATTGTTGCCAACAAAGCGGTTTGTCTAACATTCTTTTGAGAAAATTATACGAAAAAGTGTTTGCTACCAACAGGACACGCATACACACATACTTAAAGTGTAAAAACAATCTCCCCGCTCACAGGACATGTTTGAATAATCGAAAGGCAAAGGGGAAATGGTAATACAATAGTGATTCCCCTATCGATAGTGAAATGAATTAAGATAAGAGATCGAACAGAAGGCTGAAAAAGTAAATAGTCCTCAACTCTTTTCTCTAATAACCCCACCAAAGCTACGTCCATGATAAACGCAGCCCGATGCAGCTACTGAAAAGTTGTTGAAGAACATTTGGAAACCGCGCGCTGAACTTTTCCAGTGGCCGAAAATGCAATTGTAATGAATTACTCGGTTCAACTAAGTACTTGGAGTGCAACTCAAACTGAAATGCTAACT